>NC_028352.1:18152136-18187232 GCF_000741045.1 Vigna radiata var. radiata | reverse complement strand
TATATATATATATATATATATATACACACACACTTGTGTGCCTGTTTGTGTATTTCAATTGCTTATTATTGCTGCTATTATTAATATACATATATATGTTAATATTCTAATACCTATTATTGTTATTATGATATATAGTATTATATGCTGCATATTTATCTCTACTATGTAACCAAATACTATATAATTATGTATTAATGTTTTTCTATACTTTTTTATATATTCTTAAATATTAACAAAAGTATAACTAATACTAAAAAAATAGCAAAAGAACCATTTCCCCAATTTTAAGACAGTTTTGGGTATGGAAGAGCCCAATTGGGAGTCATGCACAACACCCTGTCTGACCAACTTTTCTCAAAAGCATTTATAACCCTAGACAATGGCAAAAATTCCCAAGCAAAGGGGATGAACAACTGGAGAATGACCACACACCACCAAACATGACAACAAACACACAGCCACCAATGGTGTTAGGTTCCTAGGTTTGGAACCTAACAAGAACAGTAACAGTAGATAGAAAACAACAGTAAAGAAAGAATGGGATTTGTCTATTATTCACTGTGAAAGTACTCTTTACAAGAATAGGTTTGGGAGCATAACCTCCCTCCTTGAGAGCATAACCTCTCTTTACAGGATTTAGTCTTGACTTTATACAAAAATATACTCGATACCCCCCCGACCCATGGCTGGGTCTTATTTATAGAATTCATCCACCTTCTATTCTAACCCATTAAGTCCTCTCCCCTTGTATCCTATCATTACACACCGCTGCAAAACAACCTTGCCCTCAAGGTTGGAACAATGAAACTTTAGCCCATTGCATTGTGATGTGGTCTTATCATAGGGAGAGAACCCGCTGACTACTACTTGCAACTTTAGGTCCGGCGGCTTAGGAGGTGGCAACTTCTCCTCCACGATCTTATATTCTTCCTCTTTCCATCCTATTGCCCCCAAATCCCACACCAAGGTCCATAGTCCTACTTCCTTCATTTGTAATAAAGCTTCTGGCTCACCCCACCTTCTTGCTAGTGTTGTATCACCCTTGATGAATACCTTCTTCCCTCCTTGATTGAACACCATAGTTAATTTCCTCTAGTCTAGGGTTACCTCTCCTCTTCGTGCTGCTACCATTCGGTTTCGACCTAAAATGGTCAATATCGTTCGGTCCCCTATCGAACCGTGCAGCATCATCGCTTTTGGCTAAATAGGGCCTCCAGCCGAGAGAGTGGAAAACTCTGTCTGCTTCAGTTCTAATTTTGTCTCGGGCCGCTCAGCAAACTCACCTGGGATAGTGCTCGACCTCGGACCGCTCGACAACACTCGATCGCCTGGGTGATAGCGATTGGCCTCGAACCATGTAACCTCACCGCTTGTTCATCCCTCCGACGACTGGACTTCTATGGCCTCTGTCCGCATGGCACCCGCACCTTACGTTTGTCCCCAAATGACTCATCTTCTATCTCGCTCCTGTTCTCTACCTTTGTGCCTCCCTAGCACTCCTCAATATCCATGGCAATTCTTATGGTGGACATTAGTTCCTGTGGGTCTTGTATTTGCACCTAGCCCCGAATGTCCTCCTGCAATCCCTAAGAAAACATCCCAACCGTTGCTCTTCCTCCACCTTCTTCGTTCGACCCACCCCCTTCTGTTTGGATGTCACCAAACACTCAACGATGGTTCCAAACCTTATCACCAGGCCTTGCTTCAAACCATCCCAAGAACGATTCTTGGCTTTCTTTGGCTTTCTCCTTCCAAGCTCTAACCAATAACACGCGCTGCCCTCCATGCTTATGTACGCGAGTTGCACTTCCTCCTCCTCCGCTACTCCTTGAAGCTCGAAAAATATCTCTACGTGATTGATCCAGTTCAGCGGATCGATCCCCTCAAAGACGGGTGGCTCCCCATGTTTCCGCCACTGTTTCTGCCCCTCTGGTCGATTACCAACCCCTCTTCCTCCGTATTCCTCCTCTCCTCGCCACTGATTCTCCTTAACGGAGCTATCGTCAGATTGCCCGTCATTGTGGTTCGTCTGCGTCCCGAGTACCCTCATTATCTGCTACAAGTCCCACCGTATTGCGGCGGACTCCACCTTCATTCCTCCTATCATAATCTCCAGTGCTTCTAGTCTCCCCTCAGTGCTCTCGCCCATGGTTCGCTTTCGCACTTAATTTGGGATCCAACAGTTTCTTGATAATCTGGGGTTCTTGAAACGGTAACTTCTTAAACCGACACCCCCCGCCCCACGGCAGCTGGTTCGAATCTGGCAGTTTCTTGACTACTTGATTCCAACAGCTTCTGGAAACGGCAGCTTCTTGACCCTTCACCCCCACTTCGAATATGGCAGTTTCTTGGTAACGTTTTTTATCCCTTCTTGATTCTCTGACACTTGTCTCCTAATGATACTCGACAGCGCTCCTGATGATTTTGCAGTTTCTTGATAATCCAGCAGCTTCTGGAAAACGGCTGGTGCTTGATCCACCCCACTTCGATCCGGAAGGTCGGACCAATTTGTTTGGTTTCTGGGTTTGGAACCTAACAAGAACAGTAACAATAGATAGAAAACAGTAAAGAAAGAATGGGATTTGTCTATTATTCACTGTGAAAGTACTCTTTACAAGAATGGGTTTGGGAGCATAACCTCCCTCCTTGAGAGCATAACCTCTCTTTACAGGATTAAGTCCTGACTTTACACAAAAATATACTTTATACCTGATAGACCATGGTTAGTTTACAGGAGGAGGGAAAGAGCTAGGTGAGTTAATTGTCTTAACAGTTAAGTAGATGTTAATTAGAGGCAAGAAAGGATGGTATTATAAATACCATCTCTTTAGCAGAAGAGGGGGACCTTTGTGAATTGTAGAATACATAACGGGTTCTTTAAACTCTGTTGAGAGAGGTTATGCTCTCGTGACATTCAATTGTACATTGTAATTGCTTGTGAATATACAAAATTCTTTCATTCTTTCTGGTGTTCTGCGTGAGTGAGTGCACTGTGGTTGGGTTTCCTAATTAGAAACCTAACATTTTGTCCAACCTGTCGGATCCGAAGGAGGGAAGCGTGGGATACCAATGGAGGGAAGAGTTGACGGAAGATTCAATGTGATGGAGGGACAGCTGGAGACAGTAGAGATTACGATTGACGAAATTAAGGCGGAGACGGGAGCGTTGCGCCAAGATACAATTGCAATCCGCCAAGAATTAAAGGAGACTGCGAAAATTCTGGGGGAGAAAGGTCGACGACAAGACGAACCACAGTCGGAGGATAGTGAGGCGTCTGTTAATGGGAATGTTAAGAAAACAGGGGAGGACGATGGCAGTGGAGGGAGTGGACGAATGGAGAGCATGGTCAATTGGAGGAAAAAGGTGGAACTACCCACTTTCGAAGCACCGGACCCTCTTATCTAGATCCATCGGGCAGACAGATTCTTTGACTTGCAAGGGGTGACGGAGGATGAGGAGAAAGTGAGGTTGGCCTATGTTAGCATGGAGGGCAGCGCTGGGTACTGGTTTCGGTTTTGGAAGGAGAAAGCCCGAAATCAATCGTGGGCAGGGTTGAAGGAAGCAATTGTCGCAAGATTTGGGGAAAGAAGCGGGGAACGGTTTTCCAAAGGCTGACCACCACCAAGCAAACAAGATCGGTGGATGAATTTATCAAAGAATTTGAGATCTTGGTCGCCCAGACTTAGGAGGTGCCGGAGGAGACACTGCTGGGTTATTTCATGGGGGGATTGCAGGAACCAATACGCAACCAAGTACGCCTACTGGATCCTCAGGAGTTGATGGACACGATGCGCATGGCGCGAGACGGAGAAGCCTTGCATGGGGGGCCAAAGACAGGAGGAACGGGCAGAAGCGTATTGAACTGGAGTAGACCTATGGGGTCGATGTCGCGAGTTGAACCCGTACGTCAAAACCCAGAGCGAGTAGGTTCGACAGGGAGTAGTAGTTTAGTACGGCAGGAACTAACTCAGACGAGTGGGACGACGTCAAATAACATCGAAAACAAAGGGCGAAGTTTTCGCAACTTGCCTTACGCAGAGTACATGAAGCTTAGGGAAGAGGGCAAGTGTTTCCGGTGTGGGGGGCCATTTGGGCCGGGGCATCAATGCCCAGAAAGGGGTCTAAGGATGTTAATCTTGGTGGAAGACAAAGAGGAGATGGATGAAGTGCTGAAACATGCAGGGGTGTTTCATGATCAAAAGGGTTGTCACCCGAGAGACATATGGCACACCAAATACCCTTGAAGGAGGGAGTAGACCCGATAAATGTAAGACCCTATAGGTATTCGCATGTCTTGAAGAACGAGATAGAAAAGCAGGTGGCAGATATGCTGCAAACCGGGGTGATTCGGCCCAGTACCAGCCCATATTCCAGTCCTGTTATACTGGTAAAGAAGGATGGCTCTTGGAGATTTTGTGGACTACAAAGCCTTGAATCGCACCACTGTTCGCGATAAGTTCCCAATCCCCGTTATAGAAGAGTTGCTAGACGAGTTGAGAGGGGCGAGGTTCTTCTCCAAGGTGGACCTGACATCTAGATATCACAGATACGCATGGGAGAGAAGGATATACCAAAGACAACCTTTCGAACACATTTGGGGCATTATGAGTTTGTGGTCATGCCATTCGGCTTGACCAGTGCCCTATCAACCTTCCAAAGTGCGATGAATGAGCTGCTGCAACCCTACCTAAGGAGATTCGTTTTGGTTTTCTTCGATGATATTCTAATTTAGAGCCAAACATGGGCTGAGCATCTAAAACTCGTGGGGATGTTGCTGAGGAGGTTGGAGGAGAAAAGTTGGATCGCTAATCAGAAGAAAAGCGAATTTGGAAGAGTTCAGATTGGATACCTCGACCACCTGATCTCAAAGAAAGGGGTAGAGATGGACCAGGGAAAGTTAAAGCCGTGTTAGAATGGGAAAAACCAAGGAATGTGAAGGCATTGAGGGGGTTCCTTGGGTTGACAGGATATTACAGTCGTTTCGTCAAAAGATTATGGCAAGATGGCTAAGCCCTTAATCGAATTATTGAAGAAAGGGGAGTACAAATGGAGCGAGAAGGCGGAAGAGGCTATGAGACGATTGAAGGAAGCAGTGACCACCGCACCCGTACTGATGTTACCCGATTTTGAGAAGCCTTTTCACATAGAATGCGATGCCTCGGGGGGATGAGTTGGGGCGGTCCTGACACAAGACAGGAGGCCTATAGCGTACTTTAGCAAAACCTTATCTGTTGGATCATTAAATAATTCAATCTACGAGAAAGAGCTGGTGGTCTTGATGGCCATACAACACTGGTGACCTTACTTGGGCAGCTGTTTGTTGTGCACACGGACCAAAAGAGCTTGCAGCACTTGTTGGAGCAGAGAATCACCACCCAAAACCAGCAGAATTGGCTAGCCAAACTCCTTGGGTACGATTTTGAAATAGTGTATAAGGCAGACAAGAATAACAGAGCAGCAGATGCTTTGTCCAAGAGAGTGGAGGAACCGGAGGAAGAGGGAAAAGAACTGAGGATGTTGTCCAGATCCTACTGCCAATGTTTTGAAGAGGAAATGAAGGAGGTAAAGAAGGACACTTATATGAAGAAGATAGTGGAAGAAATTAGGAAGAACCCAGACTCACACCTTCCTTTCACGTTAGAAAATGGGAAGCTTCATTACAAAGGAAGGCTGGTGATATCAGCCCAGTCCATGTGGATTCCAAAACTTTTGGCCGAATTCCATCTAACCCAGATAGGGGAGCATTCAAGGATATACAAAACATATCGGAGGGTGGCCCAGTCACTTTACTATGTAGGAATGAAGAAGTCGGTGACATATTATGAGGCGGGATGCTTGGTATGTAAACAGCATAAGTACCTCACGTCTTCCCCACAGGGTTTGCTGCAACCGTTACCCATCCCAAATGCTGTGTGGGAAGAAATCAGCATGGATTTTATAGTTAAACAACCCAAGTCGAATGGATTTGATGCAGTGATGGTAGTAGTCGATCAACTCAGCAAATATGGCCATTTTGTGCCACTAAAACACCCATATTCAGCACGCACCACCATATTCAGCACGCACCATAGCTGATGCATTCATCCATGAAGTGGTAAGATTACATGGGATACCAGCTTCAGTGGTAAGTGACCGCGACCCTCTGTTTCTGAGCATTTTCTGGAAGGAGTTGTTCAAGAGACAAGGAACCTAGTTGCAGATAAGCACGGCATACCATCCTGAATCAGATGGGCAGACGGAAGTGTTGAATAGAGTTTTGGAGGGATATTTGCGTTGTTTGTGCTCGGAACAACCAAAGGGGTGGAGTGGGGTTTCACCCTGGGCGGAATACTGGTATAACACCAATTTCCAAAGGGCTACAAAGTGTACTCCCTAGGTGGTGTATGGACGACAGACCCTTTCATTACACCGGTTTATCCTAGGGGAAATGGCGGTAGAAGAGGTTGCTCAAGAATTACAAACACGGGACGAAGCTTTGAAACAATTGAAGTTTCATTTGGTGAGGGCACAGGAACTAATGGTTAGATAAGCAATAAGAAAAGGAGGGCAACAGATATTGAGGAGGGAGACTGGGTATATCTCAAAATTAGGCCACATCGGCAGATGTTGATGCCCTCAAAACTACACCCCAAGTTGGGGGCACGGTATTACGGTCCTTACCAGGTTGAACAAAAGATGGGAAAAGTAGCCTATAAACTCCAGCTACCCACATCAGCTCATATACACCCGGTTTTTCACGCTTCCTAATTGAAGGTAGTGCGAGATAGGACTGCGAAGAAGGAGCTGCCAAAAGATCTACAAGGGAAGGGCCATATTATTGGCCTACTAAGGTGCTTGACCGAAGGCAAATCAGAAGGGGAGACGAGGAGGATCCACAAGTGCTGGTTGAGTGGCAAGAAGGGGGACACGATGGAGCTGCATGGGAGGATGTCATTACCATGCGTGATCAATACCCAGAATTTAACCTTGAGGACAAGGTTGAACTTGGGGTGGAGGGTAATGATAGACCATGGTTAGTTTACAGGAGAAGGGAGAGAGTTAGGTGACTTAACTATCTTAACAGTTAAGTAGTTGTTAGTTAGAGGCGAGAAAGGATGGTATTATAAATACCATCTGTTTAGCAGAAGAAGGGGACTTTTGTGAATTGTAGAATACATAACGGGTTCTTTAAACTCTATTGAGAGGTTATGCTCTCATGACATTCAATTGTATATTGTGATTGCTTGTGAATATACAGAATTCTTTCATTCTTTCTGGTGTTCTGTGTGAGTGAGTGCACTGTGGTTGGGTTTCCTAATTAGAAACCTAACAATACCTCCCTGACCCATAACCAGGTCTTATTTATAGAATTCCTCCACCTTCTATTGTATCAGATGGTGAGACAGGTAACCTGGTTTCAGGAAAAGAAAATTAGTAGCAATTCTATCCAGTCTGCTATAGCCTCTAGTTTTTGCCCTACAGCTGTGAGATTAGACTGCACTGCCAGGGGCTGCCCAGCTACACAATGGCACTATGACATGCTATTTTCAACCCTGTTTTTAACAGCCTCCGTCTTCAACTGAAGATTGTGAATTAATGATAAATTTTACCAATTGGTCACACATTACCAAGACCACAGTGCACAAATGTTGGGCAATAAATGTATAGAAAATAAAGAACTTCCTATATAGACAACTAGAATCTAATTTGCCTTCATCTTCAAGAGACAATTTGAAGAATCGAAGAATCTATTTCATGTTAAGATAATGGGAAGTATTCTGCTACTTGAAAATTCAAAATAGTACACCATTAGCATGTCAAACTTAATGCTAAATGCATGCACGTATTGTGGTTATGTTTGAGGGAATTGATGTTTTATCACATCATTCAATCTTCGGACTCAATAAATATGTTTCATTGCCTGTGAATTATGCATCTATTTAATCTATTAAGGGAACAAAAGTGCTTCATTTCTCGTAGTTAGTTGGCTTTTGTTTTTAACGACCTTTGTAACTTAAGTATTACATATGTTTTCAATTAACAGTCACAACCTCACTTCCTTGCACCAATAACGCATTCACTATCTTTATAGAGTCTATCTGATAGCTCTTACGGATTTACTCCCTAATAATTGTAAGAAATCAATAACATAATTCAAAGATACATCTGAAGCATTAATGATATTTTTACTGCATCAACTTAAGTTTGCATCCGAAAATTCATATAATTACTTGACATATAAAACAGAAAAATATCAAATGCATATATCATTGGTACATGGTTAGGGGAAAAAATAGTTACTAAACATACCTGTTGCCGGGTAGATGAAAATTCAGGATGGCTGGCAGCTATTACCGATTTAAACATCCGTGGACGTATCCCTTCTTGTTTCTAATGTTTGAAGAAAGTAGCCATCGGTAGACAGAATAAACGAGTAAAGAAAATGCATCAAGACAAGACATGTCAAAGAGGATGAGAAAAAACATTATCTGAAAAACTTCAACCAAAAGGCATAGCAACACAAATAACCCCATCCTAATTAAAGTTCATGCCATGCCAAAAATAAATTATCAAAAAAAAAAAAACTAGGAAAGCACTAAACTACATAAACCTAGAAAAAAATTTAAAAAAAAAGGGGGAAGAAATGAACAAACAAACAAATAAGTACTCAATCAATTTATGGAAATTCTGTAATCACTAGAATAAAATGTAGAGTAAGGATTTTAAAATCATTGAAGAGCCAGAAAGCTTACAGCAGTTGTCGTTGAAGTTACAGTGTTTTCTTTTTCATCATTCTGTGTGCCAGATAACAGTAACTTATGATTAGGAAAGAGTCTAAATAAATTTTTGATTGATATTTACTGAGTTACGGGGACCTACTTCAAATGCCGGAACAGAATATTTGCCAGAAAGTAAACCGTGTGCCAATTTTGTCCTGAAAATAAATAAAACTATAATTAAATTTCTATAAATTCTAATAATAATTAAATAAATAAAAAAAAAAAGCATCTCTTCCATGAAAACCTATTTTTATATACATTTTCTTTCAAGTAGGAAACAAAAATTCTCCTATCACTCACAAGTACCATTACACACATTGAATTATGTACACAAAAATAACCTATCAAATCCATCTTTACCACAGTAAAACTGAATTATAATAAAAAGGAAGCACCTAAATACGCAGTTAAACAAATGCTATCAAAACAGTATACCCGCACCACACCCATTCTGGTTACTGTAAGGAATCATATATCTCATGTATACAAGTATATATTTAAATAATGTAAACTACAACAAATGAAACTTTCATTTTTTTTATGAAATATTTCATGAATCAAAAATCCAAAAGGATATGAATATTTATAGATATGCATGAGTCATAAGATGCTTGACATGGAATCAGTGGCTGAATTAAGTATTGAAACCCTAAACATAGATCACTTATGAGATGGATTGTGTGTGCTATTGCTAGGTCATCACCCAAATATAATGCATTGGATGACTTGTGTATATTCTTAAATGAGCCAGTACTACTATATTGGCAGTCATGAAAATTAGTGTCGGATGAGCAAAGTCCTTTTGCAAACAAATGTGTATGAAGAAACTAATCCAGGAGTGTCTAATTAGGTTTGGTACATGGAATAGCATCACCTTGACAGGAATCCTCCTGAGGAGGATACTAAAACAAGCTAGCTACTTAGCACTATGATTTTGTTAATTTATATACATAAAAATGGCTTTAAGCCAAAAAGTTCTATGACTTTGGTCATATGCTTTTGTACACACAAAATATCCAAACATGCACTTACAGCTGCATATTTAGGTCTACAGTTGGATCGGCAGGAGACATCTCAAATGCCTTCTTTAGACTTTGGCTCAAGTAGTACCTAAGAATGAAACAACAGAAATTGAAGAAAATGGAAACAAGGTTCCAACAGACAGTTGCAAGAAAATTAAAGACATGCACAGACCGTGATATGAAGGATCTTGTTGAAAATACAACTTGCATATTTGCTGCCATGTAACAACTGCAAGAAAACAAACCGCAATATAAGTGTCAAACTAGTATTTTATGATGAGCAGCATATAACAGGGACCAACTCTACCTGTTTCCAATATTGACCAACCCTGTATATCCAGGTCCAAAAATTGGATATACTTCTTGTCCACTTTCTTGTATTCGATTCCAATCAAAATTAGTATTTTGATCGAGTTCTCTTTCAGCAGTTGTCATTTCAGTCTGAACATAAGAAAATGACATTTGAAAAAAAATTATGAGTCAAGTAATATTTAATTAATGGTAAGTACACTCTTACAATGCCTGTTCGAGTAATAAGACAAAACCTGATTCTCAAGCATCTAATTGAATATTCAACCTCAGCAATACATTTAAACAGCATCCATCAAAGAAGTATTGCCTCCAAACAGTGGGTGACGTTACTATTTAAATTTTGTTGTTTGGAATGATAAGATATATATATATAATACAAATGTGAAAGGCAAACATAAAAAACCCAAACACTCATATTCATAGGTATCCTACAACAAAGTATCTCAAATAGCAAACCCTACATATACAAGTCTCCAATCTCAACATTATAACTAATACTTGTAGAAATTAAGAAAACACTAAAGGTCCAACATAGGATATTATTTCAATAATATGTCTCCATGGACGTAATGTCTACCAAATACATAGGGAAAAATAGTGACTATATAAATACACCATGAAGCTGTAAGATATCACAAAAGTGTCCTTAAATCTTGTTGGAGATCTCACATTGACTAGGACTAAGACCAAATTATAATATTTAAGTGAGGTGCAATCCTCACCTAACAAACCAGTTTTGTAGAGTTTAATACATATTCCAAATGAACAAGCTCAGGAATGAATTATACAATATGTATGAAGCTGCTTTAAAGTTTTCATGCGGCTTTAAGTTGCTTAATTATCTTTTAGAAAGAATCTTTGTATAATTTCCTTTTGTAAACTCATACGTCCAGTTATGTGGTTTATCTTTTAGTTTAATTGTATCATTGATTCAGAAACATCAATGTATAATAAAAAGATATTATGTTATGTCAATGTCCCTTTATGTAAATTTTATTATTCACATTTTTTATTATTTATGCTATGCCCAAACCCTCTCTTGGGTGTTCCAGGATCTCCTATACATCCATTCACAATGAGGACTAGACATTCCGAGTGTTAGCCCGCATATTTATGGGAGAGGTCCAATAAAGATAACGACATACCTAACAAACCTTACTAGGATATGATTTGATACCACATTATAAAATGAACATAAGTCTAACTCAATCTCAAAACTAAGTTAGGAAGGTTTGCACCCACTTATATATAAGATAATGTGGTCATACTTTAATTGATATGAGATCTTCAACATATATCTTGATTGTGTGTGCAAAAGTATCTCTAGAAGATGAATAACTAACCTTTTGTAGCGATGAAAAGTCAATGCCAAAAAAAGCCAGATGTTGGGCTAGTTGTGGATCCAAGACACTTTCATCCTCTGGATAGGAGAAAACATCTGAGCTGCCACAATACATTAGCCATAATTAGCACACAGCACAGGAAAAATAACCATCATTTATAGCATAGAGCATACGTAGATTATAAGGAACCATATATTTTGGTATAACATTTTCCTTTCACAATTACAGACTTCACTCATACAAGTAAGACATTGATAATAATAAATAACATATAAAAGCCAAAACACTGTATTCAGCAAGAAGGCATCACCTGCCGCTTCCAAATCAGCAGTGACAGTCCCAAGCTTTACAGCAAGAGGGTAGCCTGTCTCCCGGTAATGCTCAACAGCATGGTTGTTCCCTCCAGTTCCATCCCAGTTTTTCCTCCCACAAAGTATCATTCCATCGGTCAAGTTTAGCCAAAGATTCTCTGTCTTGTCACATTTAGCACATTTCCACCCAGATGGCGGAATAACAACACCATTGTCAATCTGTTGTAAATTCATTGCATAGGAACTAACTTGTTTTTTATCAGCAGTCCAGGCTGCAAGTTCCTCCTTTCGTTCAGCACCCTCAGCTAGTAAGATAGCATCAACTGCCAACCTTACCTAAAACATTTTTGGCAAATGTATAAGATGGATAAATTCCACTTCTCCTTAATCAGTAAAAGGGGGATTAAACAGACAAAAAAACAAAAGCGGAGAATATGTACCTTCTCTGGCAATTCCACAGAAGGGAATGGAAGAGAAACATACTCAGGTAATATAACTACACTATGAGTTTCCTCATACTCGGGCTCATTATTATCAAATCCCCCGTCAATACCTACAAATTAATAAGAGGGATAAAATTATGTTACACAAAAACAGAACAGCTTCTTGTCAAAAACTCACTATTGGAACTAATAACCATCTAGCCTTCACAAAACTGCCAAAGTGATAACTCCACAACCGATACCTAGAATGTTCAAGCTACATACCACAGTGTGACAAACAAGAATTTATAAATGACAAATAGAGAAGTCATGTTTAACAACTGAACAAAGATTGCAAACAAACACAAAATCATCATAAAGTTAATCAGAGATGTAGGATAAGAAAATAAGGCCAAGAAGGAATTGTTTCTTTTACTAACGCACCAATAGCCAAGAGGGTAGGTTTCTTAGAAGGTCTGTCTTCTGGAACTAACTTCTTAGTCTGCTTTATATGCAAATAGACAGGATTTCCGGTCTTCTCGTAATTCCAACCAACAAAATCCTTCCCAAAAGCAAGAAAAGTGCACATGTCGATGAACAAACCACCTTCCGACCTCTAAATTTCATCATAAAAAAAATAAAAAAAAATCAGCACCGCGCATCAATTTCCTGCATCGTGAAGCTCTAAACACATTGTAACGTACTAAATCATCCATCATTTCCAATCAGAGGAATAAAAAACTATTCACATTAACATAAAAAATTCCCAATGCTGCTGTGCTGAACAACCACAAACCACTTCCGCATATTCTCATCACTTCCCATGCCGTAACAACTAAAATATCCATCACTTCTAGTAAGAGGAATCAAAAACCAGTCACATTAGCATTTAAATTCTCAATGCTGAAAACAACAACAAAAACACCAGCATATTCTCAATCCTTCCCCCGCTGCCACCCACTCAACAATCGTCACAAAAACTAATGTCAAAAATTTCAAACAAAAGTTAACTAAACAAACGGCGCGGATATCAGAAATCACTTAATGCCTTCAAATTCCGAGAAGAAAAACCAAATTACAACAATCGAAGTGTTAAACGAAGCTGGTTTAAACAACAACTCATCATTTCCAGAAGTATATACGAAGGAAAGAAAGCATCACCGGAGTGTCGAAGGACACACAACATTCGTGCTTGTAGATGCGATTGGTCGGTTCGGGGATCCGTACCCGAGCGAGATTGGAGCGAAGCAAATCCAAGGGTTCGATTGTCATCGTGACAGAGACACCACCGGAAAACCCTCGCGCGGAACAACAAGAAATGAAAAGAAGAAACGCGATATGAGAAAGAGAGAGAAATAGAGAAAGAAAGGAGTCCTTCTCAAGTCATTCCACGAAGCAAATATAGTCTCACTCACTAGGTGCCTTTGCTTCAATACAGTGTAACTTTCTTGTTTTTAATACGGCTGCAATGCAAATGAGATTTCGAAAACGGACCGGGTTGAACCGGTGATGGAACTCTTAGAGGTACAACATTTTTTTCATGATAGTTACACAATAATTATTATAATAAAATTAATTAAAAAAATTAGTACAATTAGGATTAAAATTATAAAAGATTCTAATCATAAAAATATTTTTTAATAATTTTTATTTTTTATCTATACCTATATGTCATGTATAGTTTTTATTTTCAATTTTATTTTTAAGTAAAAGTGTCATCACCCAAAAATGGGAGAAGACAGGTGTATGATTTTGGAGTGGACGCGGTCGGTGGTAGTATTTAAATAAAATTTTTAAAACCTCCAGTCATTCTCTTGCATACATACTTTCTCTCCAAAATTCAGAAGTCTTCTTTTCTCTTCATTCTCTCTAAAATCATCTTCCTTTTCTCCAAAAATCTTTCATTTTAATTCATCTGATCAATAATCAAATTGTATACAAGCTATCCTGGTGTCGAGAACTTCCATTCTCACCGATCAAACTTGTGTTTTGAACGGGTATGTTCCAATTCGTGAGTTTTGTTAAAATCTGGAAATTTCTATCACATGCAAGACAGCCAGGCTGGTTGCATGTGTTCTTCAACCTTCTCTTCTTCTTTCTAACTCCATCTTTTATCCATTGAATGGTCTTTTCTCACCAATCGGTGAACTTTAGGTGTTCCTAGGATTTTTTGGTGTTAAAGCAATTTTTGGAAAAGATAAACGTTGTTCGGTTCGGTCAAAGAGGTAAGGGAAGCTAGCTAATTTAATTAATTTGTTTTGATGTGTGAATATGTTTTTTGATGATGTTACATGTATCTGAAATTGATGAATTGGTGTTTGGTGTTGTTGGTGTGGATTATATTGATGTTGTGTTTATGATGATTTGGTGTCTGCATGTTTCTGGTTTAGTGGCCGAGTGAAATTGGAAGGAAATATGGTAGTGAAACTGGGGATTTGTGTTCGGTTT
The DNA here is from genome assembly GCF_000741045.1 of Vigna radiata var. radiata. Lineage (NCBI taxonomy): Eukaryota > Viridiplantae > Streptophyta > Magnoliopsida > Fabales > Fabaceae > Vigna > Vigna radiata. The sequence goes on along the minus strand of NC_028352.1, from coordinate 18,172,612 downwards.
AAGATTGGTATGCATAGGAAATATGGGTCTGTTATTTAGAAATTGGTTGGAATCCTTAAGACACTTAGACATGTACCAAAACTAGTAAATCTGGTTCTCGGTCTTTGAGTTCATGTTTATGCATACTTGATCCTCAAATATGTGAATGAAACTCTTTTAATGATGTTAGAAAGATTTAGGTGTTCTAAATTAATGTATAGGAAGGAATAAAATAAGTTTGAAGGATTAGAAGTTGGGTGAGTATAATAAAATTGGTAATATTGGTGTTGTTCTTAATTCTACAGTCATTCTGTAGAATTATGCAGTTAGCTGAAGGTCCTTCATGGACCGAACGACATTTCCTTTTTGTTTGGTCTTAACAAGAATTCTACTTTTGTTGAGTTTTCAGTTAATGACCGAACAGTTATACGCTAGTACTTGTTCTAGTATTGGAGTTCGGTCTTAACTGTGTTTGGTCTCTATGAGACCTTACCTGTTAATGATCGTTCGCCCTTCTAGGGTGTTCGATCTTAACTGAATTCTACTATTATGGAATCTTAGTTAATGACTGATTGGTCATGTATTATATTGACAATGCTCAGTCATGTATTGACTTGATAGTGCTCGGTCTTAGAAGTGTTCAGTCATGGACTAGCACTCGGTCTTAGTAGTGCTCGGTTTTGAACTAGCACTTGGTCTCTTCGTAATACTCAGTCTTGTACTGGTATTCGATTTTAATAGTGTTCGACCTAAGTCAAGAGTGTTTGGCCTAAGCCATTAGTGTTTGGTTTAGGATAATAGTGTTCGACATAAGCCAATAGAGTTCGGCATAAGCCAATAGAGTTCGACCTAAGCTAAATAGTGTTCGGCTTAATTCAATAGTATTCGGCCTAAGCTAATAGTATTCGGCCTAAGCTAATAGTGTTCGGCCTAAGTTATTAGTGCTTGGTTTAAGATAATAGTAATCGGCCTAAGCTAATAATATTCGACCTAATCCAATAGTGTTCAGCTTAAGCCAATGGCGTTCGGTCTAAGCCTATAAGTGTTCATTCTAAATCATAAGTGTTTGGTATAAGGTCCAAGTGTTTGACTCATGCTTGAATCTTATTCTCTAAATGACCGTTCGGTCATGTTCGCATATAGGGAATGTTCGCCTGTTCGACCTTGTTCATAAGTTATGTTAATCCCTTCATTTGGGTCTTGTTCAAGGGTGGGATTTGTTTTACTATCTGTATGATTTGATTTAAAGATGTTATGAATGTGAAAGTAAGATGGTATCGAAATATGATGTGATATTTATAATATGGATCTGAAAGAGAATTCCAAGGAGGAATGCCTCGGTGGTTGGTTGTGATGTGGTAAAAGTATGAATAGGGACAACTTAGTATTGGCATTCATCCTGACATTCCAATGGTCACCGAGTCTCAAGTAAAGAATGGTGGTCAATGTGGTGGGAATAGCAGGAGGCCTGGTCGCGTATAGCTTGGTGGCTAACGGACTAAACTCATGTGTAGACTTGGGTTTCCAACTACAGTGAGGGATGAAGGGCTAACCTCGTGTGACAGCTTGGGTTTCCAGTTATGGTAATCGTGAGTTTTCCATATTACCTTTCCACGAGTGCAAGAACGGCCATAGCTCATATTCATACTAGTCCGGACAATCAGAGTAAAGTGGTCGGTTATAGCATGCTTGTATGATTTCTTTATACGTATGATTTTATTATAAGTTTGTATGATATGCATGTTAACATAGTTAATTAAATTACACTAGCTTACCCTTATTTTCGTCTTGTCATGTTGTCTGTTCGGCATTCCTCTTTGCAATGATCATCCTATGGATGTGAGCAAAGGGAGGAGATGTCTTCGAGGAACAAACGCTGGAAGGAGAGGACCTATCCGTCTATGTTAAGAAGTAAGACCGTTCGACCTTATACATATTTCGACAAAAGCTTAGGAGCGTTCCATTTATACATTATATGTATGACCGTTCGGTTTATACTTATGGTTTGTACAAGCATAGGATTTTTGTAAAGTGTAAATTTATAGTTATCATTGGATAACTGTAACTTAATTTTATTCCCTAACTGTTTTACTGTATTGTTAATGTAAGGACTCTTAAATATTGTTTTCAGCTATATTTTTGGGATGGTAAAAAAGTTACTTTAAACTAAAATAATTATAATTTAATTTTTAAATATAATTATTTTATATACTGCAATAATTATTTTATCATTTTATCTTTTTAATAAATATTTTTTACAGGGAATTTTTAATAAAAAACTATCTAACAAAATAAATTACACAAATTATTTATTTTTATTATTTTTAATAAAAATATTTTATAATTTAATAAATATTTGTTAGAATTAACAAAAATAAACACATATACACGTATAACATGTGTTCAATAGTGATTGTATAGTATGAATACTTATAAATTATATCAAAAGAGATATAAAATACTTTAATTTTTATTTAAAAATCATAATTATAATTAAAGAATAAAATCCTTTCAACTTTTTAATGAATAGTTTTCTTAGATTATAAAAACTAAAAAGTTGACTAATAAATATGTGAATAATAAATTAAAAATATATAAAAAAGTAAATATTTAATTTTCCATTATTAATTGTTAAAAAAAAAACAATTAGCAAAGCTTAATTTAGAATAATTGTTAATTAATAAATTTTCTCCGTCTTCGTGTTTATTTAGAAAATTTGTAACCACAATATTTACTCATAAACATAACATCAAGTTCATATTTTTATTTGAAATATGGTTTAATAATTTTGAACATCCCTATTTGTACATAACCGTCTCAAATAAGTCATCGTATTGTAAATATTTTCAATTAGATCTCTTTTTGTAAAAAATTGACTCAATTTGAACCTCGTCGTTAATTGTACTGGGCGATATTAAAAATTGTGGTTCGTGGCTTGGTGACTGAGCAAATTTTATTGACGTGACTGACTTTGGTTGCCTGACACTAGTGCAGAAAGGGCTTTAGATGTCAGTTATTTTGGGCTTTTAACGTCACCACGAGAACCGACGTCGATATAGACGTCTGTTTAGTAAGTGGCCCGACGTCTACAAAGACATCCGACAATGCACTAACCGACATCTAATCTTAACTTAGACGTTGGTCTGTAACACTTGGGACGTCTATAAAGTCGTCAAACATTGCATTAAGTGATCGTTGTGTTTTGGTGCGGTTTTTGTTTTGTCTTTGTGTAGAGTAGTAACACCTCATTCCTTTTCTAGTTTCTTCGTAAGAAAAAGTTGCGTCTTTTGGATTTCTCATAGTATTTCAACCCAAAGACGAACTTGGATCGTTGCCTAGGTCCATTCCGACCGCCACTAAAAAAGAATACGGTGAGAATACACCGTAAACTTTTTTGTTGACGGTCGGAATGGACATAGGCAACAACCCAAATTCGTCCTTGGATTGAAATGTCATGAGAAATCCATAAAAACGCAAGTTTTCCTTACGAGGAAACTAGTAAAGGGAGAAGGTGCATTATGCTACACAAAGACACAACAAAAAAATCACACCAAAACACAATGAAAACTCATTTTAATCAGTTCAAATGAGAGATAATACACCAAAGATTACTTTAATTGGAGTAAAAAACAACTTTGAATAGTTAAAAGGAGAAGAAACTTACTTGGAAATGCAGAGCAACGGAGAGAAAACGCAAGACAATCAAACTGTTGGTTCGCAAACTGCTAGTTCGCAGTGTTATTTAACAACAAATTAGACGTCTGTTGTACACAGAACCGACGTCTAAAATGGAAAATACGTCGGAAGCCTTACTAATTTGACGTCCATTCGATTTAAAAATTAATATTTCTCACGTATATAGACGTCTGCTTTGAGGCATGAGACGTTTTGTGGGCGGAAACGAATGACTTTTCCCATACCTGGTACGATTATAGATGTCGGTTCCTAAGGCAACGGATGTCTATATGTCTGACAGGTTGGTGAGTAGCATTAATGTCCGCCATATAGACGTCGGGGCCCCGTCAATATGGCGGGATCCGACGTTTATAAGGCTAAAAAGAGTGACTATTCACCTGCCTGACAGACTTATAGGCGTCAGTTAGCAGAAGACCGACGTCTATATGTCTGACAGGTTGGTGAGCAACATTAATTTCTACCATATAAACGTCGGGGACCCCATGTAACCGACGTCTATAACGCTGAAGGAAATGACTTTTCACCTAACCGTTAGAAAATATAGACGTTAGCTTGGAAGGGCCAACGTTGAAAATTATATAGACGTCGGAGGTCGACCTAACGAACACCTATATTGCCAACTTATTTACGGAAATGCCACCGATCATCAATATACGTCGGGCTTACCTATAACCGACGTCTATAAGGTGACGTTAATCAGCATTTTTGCACTAGTGTGAGGTGGATTTTTTTTATTTACAGTTTTAAATAAATTCAATTTAATCAAAAGACAACGTTTTATTCAAGGAAAACTTATTAAAAGTTAGGGATTTGTGGTTTGATTGTTGAGTGCATGTAAAATTGGGGAAATATTGGGAAAATATTGCTTGAGAGACCAAAGAAAAAGTAAAGGTTGTTGGAACAATGAGAGTTGGTCAAGGACGACACAAGAATGAGGAAGGGTGGTCTACAGAAAAGATGTGGCATTTGTAAGGAACTAGCCACAACATAACTTCTTGCACAAAATCAACCCAAACAGGTGGTGTCAACTTTGACCAAACACAACAAATTAACCTATCAACTCAACCAATCATGTCATCATCAAATCAGGATTAAGGTGTAGGTTAAGGGGATAAATGATGCTAGCAGGGGATAAATGATAAATTGTAATGTTTAGACAATGTCAACACGTGAAAAAATTCAACAATTGTAATGCCTGTCAGATCATTTTGTATAACTCATGTGAACAATTTCAGCACTTTGTTAATGTTTAGACAATGTCAGTGTGGTTTTATCACTCTTTATTTTGTTGTTTAATTTAGGTTTCTTTATACGCTTGTTTAATTTCAACACTGATGTATGTAATGCTGATGGAGATTGAACTGATGGAGTTTGTGGACTATTCTACCTGGATAAATTCCCTTCACTATCGCTCTTTATTATTCATTTATGACTTACTTTATCGATAAAGTTGGAATATATAATTACGTTCATGCTCTGCGGCTTTGGTTCATTGTGCCAATGCTATATATAAAAAAGCTATAATATATTTGCTTAGTACCTACCATAGAAAACCATTATATAGACCTTTCTTTACAACATATGATAAGTGCAAAAAAGCAGTAAATTTTCATATGGAATTTTGGCACTTCTGTTTTAAATTGTGCACTTACTTCATCATGAATTGAGTGAGTAAAAGTTTAAATTTTTCAAAAGTGGCAAAAACTGCATTATTTTTGCCTAAGCTAAATCTTATCGCCTGGGCGAGATATCCAGAAAATTGAAACACGAGTTTTGCTTATTTTTGCTTAGGCGAAAGAAGACTTTCCTAGGCGAGAACTGAATTCCAAATTCCAATGCTCACTAAAACATTTTCGCTTAAGCTAAAACTAAGTTGCTTGGACGAGATTTAGGCTAAAACTTGGAGTACCCATGGAACATTTTCGCTTACACGAAACTTTGCTTGCTTGGGCAAAAATGTCCTGCAAGGAAGGTTGAGCCACTAGAGCTTTTTCGCTTAGGCGAAACTTGGGTCGCCTGAGCGAAAATTTTTAGCTTAAGCAAGATCACACAAACCTGTGTTAAAACTCAGAAAAGGAACGACTGATTCATAATCACTTTCTTTCCAACTCAGAAAAAAAGGAAGGAAAATTTTGGTTGAATCCATAATTTAATGGGATTAGGATACTAGTGTTGGATAATTGGTTAAGATAATCAATTGTAACAACAAGTGATATACCAAGGAAAGAAACCACAAAAACCCAATGATTTTGTGAATTCTTAAATAGTTTGAGAATTTCTACTATTTGTTGTCAAGTTGATTTTGCCTGAGTTTTCATTTAGATAACATCACTCTTGAAACATGGAAATGGTCAAGGCAGTTTTGTTGAATTTAAATAACCCAGTGCCAAACATCGAACCTAGGAAATGAATTTCTTAGTCATAAACACATCAAACAAGTCTGATATTCATTAAAATGGAACAAAGCTACAACATAGATGTAACACATCATCACATTCTCATCAACATTGAAACTACAATTGTGTTTATTACACATAAAACAAAAACTAATAATATCAAGACCTTTATCCACTTTTGAACAATGAAGGCAAATTTTTGTAACTTAATTATCATTTTCCTATTACTATCCATTTCTTCACTGTTCAACAAACTTTCTTTGTTTCCTACGCACTTTAAGCAGGTGCCCCTTTCGTCTTTTGCAACATCAGTGCACCATTTGGAGTAGTTGTAACCAGCGTCTTCAGTACCGCTCTGTAAACAAAACAATCTCTTCTCAAAAATAGTTCCACATAATACATAGGTTCAATAAATCATACCTTATACTTTGAGCATCCCTAAAATTGCTTGTCACGATTCTTCATAGTTTTAGCAGTTCTCAACGCACATCTTTGTCCATAATGGCAAATCGGTGAACACACATTAGGGTTCTCATTCTGCCACACATTGCATGTTGATGAACAACAAGAATGGTCCTTCGACATCCTCTTCGAACAAATACGTTCAACACCCACCTACTCGCATTGCACAAAAACAACATCCAATAATAAGCTCAACAAGGACGAACACGAAGCTCGCTCACGAAGCTCGCTCTCTTCAAGCACCCTTTTAAATTAGGGATTTTCATCTTCCAATTTAGGGATTTATTGAAATCCCATTTATTTTCATATCTACTTTATTCAAAAACCCTATTGTCCCTAATATTTCCCCAATTTCACACACACTCAATAATTAAACCACAAATCCTTAACTTTTAATAAGTTTTCCCTAAATAAAACATCGTGTTTTGATTAAATTAAAGTTATTTAAAACTGTACATAAACAAAAAATCCACCTCTGACAACCAAAGTCTACCATGTAAATAAAATTTGCTCAGTCACCAAGCCACAAACCACAATTTTTAACATTGTCCAGCCCAATTAATGAGGAGGTCCAAATTAAGTCATTTTTTTCACAAAAAGGGATCTAATAGAGAACATTTACAATACGAGGACCTATTTGAGACGATTATGCACAAATAGACATCCGAAATTATTAAACCTTGAAATATCTATAGTTTTATTATACTTTAGTTTGGAGTATTGGAACAAAAGGTGAGGGTAACACATAAAAACCAAAAAATGCAACACAACAAGCAAATACAGAAAAGATTCTATGAGTGATGAGCAATTTATTAGTCAAGGAAAGATAGCGAGATTACATAGTTATATACAACAACAATAACAATAAAAATTGTCTAACTGAAATTTTAATCACAACCTAACATCCTCCTTTTTTATTCAAATTCTCTACAAACTAAAATTAAGAACATTTAGGGATGTTGTCAACTCAATGAATCAACCACTTGGAATTCATAAGACTTGTCCTTCCACTGACATTGAACCCATAAGACTTGGCCAAATTTTGATTGGGGACGACTTGATTTAATTTCTACTGAGACTAAGCACCCACATTTCAGTCAGACCATACTTAGCCAAATATTAGTCCAGTTGAACTCTGTCGAATTTTGGCCAGGCCCAACTCGGTTGAATTTCAACCAAATTTCATCTAGGTCCTACTCAATCAAATTTTTGCTAGGACCTTCTTATCCTATGATGACTCGGACCGACCTTCAGGTCAGGAAGATTAGGATTGACCTTTGTTTGGAAATGACTGAGACTGGCCCTCAATTGGGAACCTCAGACATGTCTTGATTTTAGATTTTTAAAATCCTAAAAATATTCAATCTAAATCCATTTAAACATATTAGGATTTGAATTTTCAAAATCCAAATCTAATTAAATAGATTAGATTTAAAATCTAAAAATATAAATTTAAATTTGAGATAAATTCATTTGAATAAACTTAAAACAATATAAATTTAAATTATTATGGACTAGATCTCAAAATTTGGATAATTTGCCCATCCTTTATCTTTGCTTATTTAGTTTAATTGATTTTGTTTTAACTATTTATTCTTCCTCTTTTGATATTTATCTTGATTTATTTATGTAAAGTAATTAATCAATGTTTTTCATTATGTAAACTAATTCATCATCATCTATATCATTATATTATGATATCTCACTTTACTAATAATATTACTCGTCAAACACAGCCGTATGTGGAAGGAACAATTTATTACATTTTATCTGTAAGTTTTATAGATAAATATTTATACTAATAAATATAACTAACAATTTGAAACGGAACTACAACAATTGACTTGTGTCAAATGTAGTGTTTAATGGTGTCAACCACTAGTAAATAATAACATGCTTAACAGAGTTTGTTTTTCTTTTCACAACATTATCAATCAGACATCGCATTACATTTGGTTCTCTTCACCAAATACACAAGTTTCAAGGTTCTCTTCACCTAAACAACATCTTCGTATTTGTTTAGGTACGGTCAATAATTCTACATCGTTGAAGAATTGAAAGAAAAAAGAATTACATACATCTTTTGCTTTTACCTCTCTAGCGGACAAAATTGATATTCCTGCATTGGAAGGTGAAGCCATGGTGACCTTTTCTTGTTTCCTGTTGGAAGTTTTATGTCGACTAGAGATCAGGTCAATTTATAATATATAAGTGGGGTGCAAACTTTATCTTCCAAACCGATTTTGTAGAGTTGAGTTACACTTAATACTTCCACTTCCTATCTTGCATCTATCATTGTGATGGAAAGCTCATTAATTGAGCATAGTGTGTGATTTTCTGATGAAGAATTTGTTTCGGTTGTAACATCTGATTCAGTGTAAAAGCCAGGAACCTTTGGCTTTGGTAATGATTTTTCACCATTCAACATTAGAACCACCGATGACATGTCTGGTCTATCGTTTGGTCTTTGTTGCACACACAATAGTCCGACCTGTATGCATCGAGTGACTTCAGACTCTAGGCATTGTTCTCCTATCAATTCATCAAGCAGTTCGAGTGCTCTCTCTTCAGTCCATAATCTCCATGCCTAAGAAGGTGAGAATTAAATTAGTGTGATGCAGATGATTAAATTTTGTACTAATTATCAGCATAGTTATATCAAATTGCTTACATGGCCAAGAAGATTATTGTTGTTTTCTGGGTCTGAAAAATCCCTGTTTTTCTTCCCACTTACAATCTCTAGTACTATCACACCATAACTAAACACATCTGATTTCACTGAAAAATGTCCACGTGCAGCATACTCAGGAGGCATGTATCCACTGAATACAAAGTTTTCACTGTAAATTGTTGAAACACGAATACAGAAATATCAAACAGATAAAAAATAGCTTACTATGTTCCAGCCACCCTATGTGTCTTTCCCTCAACTTGATCTCCCAAAAATGATCGAGCCAAGCCAAAGTCTGCTATTTTGGGATCCAAATTTGTGTCTAATAAAATATTGCTAGTTTTAAGATCTCTGTGAATAATCCTTAGTCTAGAATCTTGATGCAAATAGACAAGTCCTCGAGCAATTCCACTGATAATGTTGAATCTCATGCGCCAATCTAGCAACTTCCTCTTGCTTTCATCTAGTAAAACATTACACACATTTAGCATAGTTGTACCTAAATTCTTAAGTCACAAATAAGAAATAAGAAGATTGCCACATATTATTGATAAATTTGTGAGAGTTCTAACCAAAAACAAAGAAGTCCAAGCTTTTGTTTGGCATGTATTCATAAATTAGCATTTTTTCTTCTCCTTCAATGCAACAACCCAGGAGCTTTACAAGATTACGGTGCTGAAGTTTTGCAATCAAAGCAACTTCATTTTTGAACTCTTCTAACCCTTGTCCGGAATTCTCTGAGAGTCTTTTCACTGCTAACTCTTGTCCATCTAACAGTATGCCCTGATAGAAAAATCATCTGCTAAAGTTAGAAAGTTCTTAAGAAAAACAGAATTTTTGGAAACTGTCTCTGTTCGTCACCTTGTATACTGGTCCAAAACCACCTTCACCAAGCTTGTTTTTGGTTGAAAAGTTTTCGGTAGCATTAGCAATGACCAGAAAATCGAAAGTTGGAAATTCAAGGTCTTCCTTTTTCTGCTTATGCTTGCTGTAAAGTTTTCTAGCTATCCCTGAATGGTTAGAAAATAACAATAGTTAGACACTAAAAAGTACTATGCATACATTATGTTTTCTTCTTTTCTTTATTCCTAATACATAACATTCGATGGTAAATTATATCTACGTACTTACCTGGATTTTTTCTTATAATTATGCATGCACATGTGACTAATCCGAAAATAATCACACCAACAGTAATTGCTGCTATCTTTATGGTGATTTTTCCATGGCCAGCATGATCTGAAAGAAACAACACAACAAGTCACTGAATTTAACCACAGCAGCTCTTAGAATAATCAACAAGAAATTGAATATAATACCTAATTCGGAAGCAGGGACTCTGATGTAAAAGTCTTGTCCCCATTGAGAGAAATTCCTCATGTCAACCAGATCATTAAACCAAAGCAGACAACCACTTCCTTCGTCACGAACATCTAAATTTGCACATGCTGTACAAGAACAGTTTCTAATGCACAACTTCATACATTCATCAAGGTTCATGGTTGCATCAAACCATGAGGAAGAAGTGTCTGGCAATTTCATGTGCGTGTATTTCAGGAAGCCATCTGTGTATATGTTCGTGCAGTTAGATTTATTCCTTGGCACACAGCCATTGTGCCAAATTGATATATTCCACTCATCAGGAGACTTAGGAACATACCCTCTAAGGCATTCACAAATTGGATAGTTACCATCATAAATGCATACAGAATTTGCACCACAAAAGGCATAATTCTCGCATTGATCTTCCTCCCCACTTGAGATCACTTGCCTCGTTCTTGTTTCAGTTGTCCAAAACCAACTTTGTCCTGTGCCTGAAGGGGTCAGTGTGAACACAAAGAAGTCCAATTCGTCATTAAGACTGTACCAATAATACACCTCTTTCTCATTGAACACAAATTTTGCAGACGTACCACGAGCTGGAATAGGATTTCCAACCAGAGACAAGCCATTCCATGGCCCTGCTCTTGCTTTTATATCAGTTCCCTTGAACTTTATTATTTGAGGATATCCTCTAAGATCCACTTTTATAACATATTCTCCCTCTGCAGGATCCTCATCACTTTTCCAAGATGCTATATATCTTTCCACACCAGTCTCTAGGTTCCATCCAAGCTTCATTTCTGGCATCTGTGTATCACCCGGATAATCAAAACTCTGCCACAAGATGCTATCCTCTTTTGTTTCCCCTCCATTTATCACAACAAAATTTCCAGAATCCAAAAGACGAGTAATTGGATCATTCACTGTATTGCTTGATCTGTTGGGTGATGACCAAATGATGTTGTTTGTGCCATTGAGCAGCTCAAGAACCCCTTTTTGGTTGAGTTTGAGAACTCCTGAATTATTCTCAAGAGGTGTATTTCGGTTTGCCACCCATACCACAGTGAAAGGGGATACATTTGTATACCATATTCCCAAATATCTTCTTGCTGAATTTCGTGGACTGAAGAAACCCAGTTCAGTAATTCCACCTGCTGATACCAAAGTCTCGTTCTTAACATCTTGGATGGATTCACTCACTGCTAAACTGTCTAAGGAACAATAAGAAGTCTTAGATATGTACAAGAACAAGAACAACAAAATAGATAACATTGTGATGCCACAAATGGGATTGCGTTCTCACTCTATTTTAAATATCATTAATGTATACTCTAGCTTTGGTGTGTGTTCAGAAAATCCTTAGTAGGAAAAAGTTGCATTTTGATACGGAGAAGGTTCAACACACTAATAAATCTTCACACTAGTATGATATTCCCAAATCTTCACGAATATACTTTTGTGTATCTTATATGTATATATATATTATAGGATTAAATATGTTTTTAGTCCTGTACTTTGAGAGGCGATTTTGATTTTAGTCAATTTTCAAACTATGGTATAATTTAGCCCTTCAACTTTAGAAAACTCTGTAGTCCTTTTTATCAATTTTTTTTAACTTTATTTATTGTTTCAAACACGTTTCTCACTTAACATTGAAATAAAAATGTGTCAAACAGTGTAAACAATCCAAATACTATAATAAAACGTGCTTGAAACAACAAATAAAGTTAAAAAAATTTGGTAAAAAGGACTAAAACCAGAGTTTTCTGAATTTGAAGGATTAAATTATACCATAGTTTGAAAATGGACTAAAACCAAAGTCACCTCAAAATACAGAGACTAAAAACATATTTAACCTATGTATATATAGACTCATCTTCATCTTATATTTTAACTTATATGCGACTTTGTTTCTATATACTACTTTTGTTAGACGAGTTCGAAATATACATATAGGATAGAAAGCTCAATTTATAAATTGATTTTATAAAATTAAATTAAGTTTAAAATTTTTAGAATAAATTTATAATTATCTTATGTTCATTTTAACTAAATTTATTAATTCGAAATAACCATTAATAGTGGTTTTTTGAGAAGTATATTAGATATTTACTAGAGATAAAAAAAAATATTTATACTAATATTTAAAATGAAATGAAAAAGACATTTCTTTCTCCGAAATTTCCTCTTACATAACAATCGGTTATCCATGTTGGACTTTTAAGCAATGCACTAGAGACTTAATTAGTTGATGATATTCCAAAGTTGGCCTAAAGTCCATAAATTTAATGGTTTTTTAAACTTTGTTGCTTAGAAGTCTAAATCATGCCAAAGGAGACCCTAGTACTACTAATAGCAATGTTGAATAAGTGAAGTTTTGACCGATTCATAATGACATTTCCAATTTTATAGAATCAACAAGATTATACGTTGAATCACGTTTAAATCAAAACGCTCAGTTTCACCTATTATTTTTGACTTGTATGTTCCGTAATCAGTCACCACCTTCAAATCGATACATGTCCAAATCAACTGGAAAATTAACATCTTAAAAATGGCTTTGACTGTTCCTTGGTTTTTATACAAGTTAACTTTATTTTTTATATATAGTTTTATTTTGTTATAATATTGCAAAAGTTAAATGTTGGTGTTGGAACGCTTTATAATGTTAATATTCTTTTATTAACGGGTAATGTTAATATTTTTATTAATTAGCAACCCTTAAATTTTTAAGTACTGTAATTGTCAAATTATTTATTGATTTTATTTTTTCTTAATTCTATAAATAGAGAGCTTTTTCTCCATTTCAAAACAGATTTCAAATCAATCTTTTCTCATTCTCCTTTATTCTTTTCCTCTTCTAAAAATATTATGGGTTTATTTTATACTCTTTTAAACATCTTTGCTAGTTCTGAGATCATCATAGATATTCTGGGAAGTTCCTGTTGTATCTTGGGGAACTTGCGCAATACATCGTGGATAAGTCCTTAAGGACAGTGAGTCTACATGCCTCAAGTTTGTTCGTGTTTCTGTCAGCTTTTATCTAATAATCTTAAGGACTTATGACTGACATCAACAACTCAATTCCAAAGGATCCAAACTTTGTTTCCATAACTCAAACGGGACCGTAGATGAGGATGAAGAAGAAGGAGACGAAGCGACAACTTAGAGTTCGTTGGAGCTAGGATGATGAACCCTAATTTTCATGTGTCATGCCTTTGTAATGTTTGAGAAAGGTGGATAAGATTTTCTCTCTAGAGAAAGAAAAAGAAATAAAAAGAAGAGGTACTTGAGTAACTTTTTGTAAACTTTACCGACAAAAAAGAGAAGCTCAACCAGGTATTTTCTCGTTTACCAATCTTAAATATTTTAAAACTGTGGGGGTGTAGGTAATTTTATTTAATTACTTGAAGAAATAAATCTGGCTTTTCACCTAATGATATTGATATTGTTCTAATTTGAAAGTAGAGAATATGTAATTTTGTATGTGAATGACATGTTAATTTCTTGTACATGCAATGAGATTGTCACTAAATTGTTTCTAGAAATGAAAGACATGGGATTTTAGGTATAAGAATCATAAGGAAAGGAGATAGTATATTACTATCTCAAGAACAAAACATTGAGAAACTTCTTAAGAAGTTCGGGTTTTACGACTTAAAACCAGTAAGTACCCCTTATGATGCTAATTCTAAATTAATGAAGCCTTAGTATGCCTAGATAATTGAGAGCTTACTGCACTTGATGAGCTTTTCTAGACCTGATATTGCTTATGCAATAGGTAGACTGAGTAGGTACACTCTATGTCCAAATCAAGAACATTGAGATGAACTTGTTAGGCTAATGAGATACTTAAGAGATTCAATGGATTATGCCATTGAATATATTTCCTGCTGTACTAGAAGGGTATAGTGATGTTAACTGGATCTCTGATTCAGATGAGACAAAATTCACTAGTGATTATGTATTTACACTTGGGAAAATCCATTAGTGGTTATGTATTCACACTTGGGGATGGTACAATTACATGGAGATCAGCTAGAACAATATTATTGCAAGATCAACAATAAAATCTGAGTTTGTCGCTCTTGAGATGATTGGAAATAAGGCTGAGTGGTTGAAAAACTTCTTAGCGAACATTCCACTAGGAATGAAACCAACCCCATCGGTATCAATACACTATGATTGTCAATCGACAATAGTTATAGCTAAAAACAAGAATTACAATGGAAAGGATATACATATACAATTAAGACACAATTTGGTGAAGCAACCGCTAAAGAGTGGAACTATCTCCATTGATTACGTGGAGTCGGAACGGAATCTAGTAGATCCTCTAGCAAAACCCTTGGGAAGACAAATGATATCAGATACATCGAGGGGAATGAGGCTTAAGCCATTTGCAAATAAACAAATGATGGTAACTCAACCTTTATGATTGGAGATCCCGTGAATAAGGTTCTTATGGATAAAAACAAGACACTTGTTAGTTCTGATAGCACTAAATTGATTTTAATCAATTATGTCCCTTCATATGGTGTGTGTGTGTGTGTGAAAGTGCTAGAGAATGCATTATGAGAGGTTAAACTTTGTCATTGAAATTCTATATGGTGATAGAATTTTAGCTTAAACAAAGTTTTTAATGATTTTCACATCTCATATAGGTGGTGTATGATTTGCAGCATACACTTGATGAAATCACCTATATGAGTGTCAAGTGGGACCGCTTGCATGAGATCTATAGTGACAATAAAATTAAATGGCTCACTGATACAAAAAATCTTCATCCATGAATGTGATAGATGTGAAGGAATAAGCATGCAACTAACTCACTAAATTGATGCTCCAAATATATCGTTTCTTTGCAACACTTGAATTACCTCCTCCCACAAACCCTTCAATGATGGTGTTTGTTAAGCCCCTGGCAAGTGTACCAGATCGTTATCAAGTAATATATAAATGGTAAGTCCGAGTGTCGTTCTCCCAAAGGACTCTTAGGCCTTATCTTTCATGTAAATTGATCTTATAAGACTCAAAAAGAATTGATTTTAAGTGTTTAATGCAAAGAACGAAAATAAACATGCAAATGCAAGTGAATCAATTGGCAAGGAAAAGATATGGATGAATGAAGTTGTTGGGGTTTACAATTTCATCTTATCCGCCCTCTTATATCTACTTTTCTTATTTCATTCGCTTTATTATCTAATTGTCATGCAAACTTTCTTTGCCTACCTTAAACCTGATCTCTCGGCGAAAAGAGCCTACTACTAACTACTAGTTTACTATCTTTAGTCTTCCTGAGTAATTAGTAATGCATATATCACAGAAGCAAAATACAATTGATCGTCCTACCCCTATCTCTAAGCAATATTTCTTAATCAAGGAATTTCCTATCAGTTCATGACTTCCCCGTACATCTCCGTATCGACAAAGGCAAATATCTTCTTACCGAATGAGTTAAACGATAAAAGCATTAAGCATAGATAAGAAACCCAACAATTGATAATATAAGCATGTGAATAAAATAAGAATTTCAATATAAGAGAGTTTCAAAAGATTACATTGTTCCCCAACAACAAAGGGTTTAGTTCACCATGGTCATGGTGAATCTAGATGGAATTAAATGAAAGAATGGAAGAATAAACCCTAGATTTGATAAAATGGAGCCTAAGCATCCAAGAAACCGCCTCCAAGGAGTATAGAACTACTCTGGACGTCTCTGTCTGCCAAAAGATTACTTTGAGAATCGCACTGGGGCTATTTATAGTGCATAAAAGTAACAGAATTTAAGCCTGGGCCCATCATTTAGGCGTTCAGCGCTTAATTTGGCTACTCAGCGGTTTGCTCAAAATCGCAGAACCGCTCAACGGTCCAATCTACCGCTCAGCGATAGCCCTCTTAATGGCAGGACGCCCAGCGGCGCCGCTCAAGCGAGAAGCAGTGGCTTCACCCACAAAACTGGCGCTCAACGCTGGAATTGGCGCTGAGCGATGAACTTGACTCTTCTTTTCTTCCTTTTTCTCTTCCTTTCTTAAGTTTAAGTCCTCTCTACTTCACTTCCATCTTCAATTCTCATCAAAACCCTGCAAAAACAAGCATAATATCTCTAAAACCAACTTTTGACTCTCATGTGACTCAACTAAGTGTTTTACTTTATTCTAAGCTCATTCTAAGCCATAAAGGGTGTGTTTACTTTATTCTAAGCTCATTCTAAGTCATAAAAATAACGGTTTTTAGACCGTTATCAGTGTTAATAGTTCGTGAAACAAATCGTTTATAAGACTGAACTGTCTAAATGTTTCATGTGTTTTGAAGTTTAAAAAACAACATTAAACGAAATGAGCATATGACAATATTATCATTAGAATACCAACTTAAGTAAAATATAAGTAATTTATGAAAATGCTCTGAGAAACCTAAATATCTTATGCAAAGTCTTAGTAAAACACCTAACTATGAACAAATACACCTTTAAACGGTTTCTCTAATTAATTCGCAAATGAGAGTGTTATTAAATTCAAATGTTATACATCACTAGACGATAATCAAACAAACTCTGAATATATCTTGATAAATAAAAGTGTCAAATGTTGTTTTAGGAAATCACGTTGAAAAGTCTCAAATGACATTCCAAAAACTTATGATGGAAAACACCTTGTTAAATGCATTTGTTGAATAGAACAAAGAAAAACCCAAAGTGTTTACATAGGCTAGACGATACCATGTGTCAAATGATCTACTTCATCCAACGGTGAAATTTTCATCATCTGCTTGGTATCTTAATAAAAAGACTAAATTATGAAATCCTACCTGAATAGTAGGAAATGTAAAAATCACTTTGTTGTTCTGAACAGACATTAAATGTCATTAAAAGCTCAACATTTAAATACAACTAAAGTGATAAGAGAAATGACATATATGTTGCATGCATATCTACTCTACTTTGTACAGATTGCCTATTACACGCATACATATGCTTCATCCTATATAAATCAGAAGTAGATGTTAGGAACAAAGAAGACATTCTAAGAATGTTCTCTTCATCAGAAGTCATGCTAGGAAAATTATACTGCCTACTTTTGTCAAAGTATTGAAAAAGTACACATGCTTTGACAAATTGGCTTTAACCAAAGGCCGCTACATACGACAAAACTAAGAAGACTCAAAGCTCAAAGCAAAGCTCTGTCTAACAGATACCTTTTGAGAATCCTTTAAATAAAAGATCAATAAAAAACTTGTTATGATTAGAGATTTAGAATACATAAGTTAATCTTGTATTTTGTACTTGACACTTGTTATTAGTGGATTTTCTTCCAACTAAGATTGTTAGAGAAAGAATGAATGTAAAATCTTGAAGAACTGAGCTAGTATAATTGTTTGTGTTAATTTTTTTCATTGTTGTTGATTAATAATTTGTTTAATCTTTGAAAGATTGACGTATTGATTCAAAACAATTTTATACACTTCAAACTTTTCCAGAAAGGTATATAAAGAATTTTAAACTAATTCACTACCTTGTTTGGTTGAGATATATTGTTATCACAATTTAACAATAGACCCATTCAGTTCAATGGAATATCACCCCATGAATTACAATGTAATTATTTGTGTCACAATTTATTTTGACAATTTTCTTGTATATTAAGTAGTGCATATTGCTAACCTGGTTTTAATATTGAACAAAATATCTAACTCTATTCATAAATCTTAAATGTAATTACATGTACATTTATTATGTTCTATAAATATTTAAGTGTTAACTTTTTTTGAAAAATTACAATTTCATATATTTTATTAATTTCTCAATTGGATGTCCTATTTCCAAATCTATGATAAAAGAAATTATTTATATAATTGACAATGTTTTGCATATTTTATATTGTGTATATATATATATATATATATATATATATATATATATATATATATCATACATATCATATGGTCTTAGTTTAATAAATAGAATTATAATCAAATTAGTTCATGAAATAAAAATTCATTATTTACCATTTTTTAAAAGGTTACTTTCTTAAATCTTCGAAGTTTTATAAGGTCTATTTTTTTATAGAAATTCAGAAAAGGCTAAGAAGACCTTTAAATCTCACTAATTGTTATTGAAATTTTTGTTTTGGAAGATTTAGTATTAATTTCTTTTGTTCTACTCCGACCAGATTTTTTTTAGTTTGAATTGGTTTAGCGTCTTCCTCAGATTATGTTATGTAATGACATATAATGACATAATTATTATGAAAGGATAATGAAAATTATGTTATATTATTGTAATTGTTATCATTAAAATAATTAAATAAGTAGTAAATGTAAGTGATATCAAAATAATTAAGTTTTAAATATAAGAAATGAAATTAATATCACAACATTATAATATAATGTTGTTAATTGATTTTATGAAATAATTAGTTTAAAAAATTATATGGAAAAAACAATAATTTTTATTTATATGAAAAAATAATAGTTTTTATTTATATGAAAAAAATAATAAAATAGTGAAATTATTGTTTAATGAGATATAATGGAAAGATTATGGTAATAAAGAATAAGGTGATTGAATTCATGACACTTAATTTCATTCATGGAGTTTGAAATTAGACTATATTGTTGTAAATGTTAAATCTAGATGATATGACAATAATTTGAATTTAATAAATGAAATTGATATTACAATACTATGTTGTTGATTGATTTTATGAAATAATATGTTAAAAACATTATATACATGTTAAAAATATTATATGCAGTAAAATACTTTTTTAAAACATTATAATCGGTTTGACGTTATAAAAAACTGGAATTTCATATTAATATTACGAATATGCGAGTTAATAATGTCGAGGTTTCTATTGTACTAATTGTCGGGGAGCACATATCAAAAGAAAGCATGCTTGATAAACTTTCACAAGGGCACTTTCTTCTTTCTTGTAGACATGACCACACATCTAAGATTATCTATGTTGGAAAGGGATGGGTTAGTCTAAATAATTTTTTTATTTTAAAAATTGATTCATGGGTTAATATTTGGAAAATGATATTTTAACACCAATTTTTGACATCATTTTGACACTGCACACGTGTCAAAATGTGATTGGACAATTTCAAATTAAAAAAAGCTTAGACAAAGACATATTTAGAAGAGAAAAACCAAAGTTCTTTTTTTAATTTGAAATCGTCCAACCACATTTTGACACGTGTGCAATGTTAAAATGGTGTCAAAAAATTGGTGTTAAAATATCATTTTCTTTAATCTTTACTCATGGAAATGGTTGTTAGTTTATTGATCCTATAACTTGTTTCTTATGTAGACTTTTTGTTCCTATGCCAAATTAATAAGTTGACAATAGATGAGAGAGTTAAGTTTAAATTATATATTTCATTGAAGGCAAATCATTCATTTCACCATCTCCTCAAGTGCCAGAAGAAATACCCTTGAAATTAAATTGTGATACCTGTAATTGGTGTTAATTAAATAGGTATTACTCTTAACTATTAATACTTTAAAAAAAATATTGATATTTAAGGGTATCAAGTTTAAGAATATTGATAACCTAATAAAAAAATAGTTACATTGCCGAATTAGGCAATAACATTTATCATGTTATATAATTGGTTTAAACTCTTTAATCGTCCTTATTTTTGGGGCGCTTTCCCAATTTCATCCCTCTTTTATTAAAACTCCCAATTTGGTCTTCAAAAGAGTCAATTTGAATGAAATTGACCCTTTCCGTTAAAAAAATTTAACAGCGTCAAATATTTGGCCAGCACAGAGGATGGGGTGTTAACATTTGCACAGGTGGCCTTTGCAGTCATGAAACGTGTCATGCATCTGATGAAACGTGGCTTTTTACAAAAATTACAATTTAAAATATATTGTTAAATGAGTTTAAAATGAAGTTAAATATTAGCTTTTTCATTAAGTTGAGAGGAATTGGGTTTT
>NC_028352.1:18130309-18151918 GCF_000741045.1 Vigna radiata var. radiata | reverse complement strand
TCATTAAGTTGAGAGGAATTGGGTTTTCGAAAGGGGGAAGTGCGAAACCTGAAGAAGCAAATTTAGTGAGCGGATTGTTCTGTGTTTGTTGGTGACGAAGATTGTTCTGTGTCTTGATGACTGCCAATTTCGCTCCAAATTGAATCCCAAATTGACTTTAATTAAACCCTAAATCCCTAATATGATTTAACAATACATTTTAAATTGTAATTTTTGTAAAAAATTTCTACAGAAGGGCACGCGTGATTCATCTTCATCTTCCCTTAACATCGCAATACCAATTCCTCTTCGACCTGCACCCAGAAAAATTAAACAAATTCTCCCAATCTAGTTCCAAATCCCTTTCCGGTAAAAACAAAGTTAAGAGAAGGAAAATTGTAGTGATTGGACGACGAACTGCTCTAGATGAAGAAGTAGAATATGAACAAAAGGATGATTTGGTCCTGNAGGATACAAGTGAATCACAACAACCAGTGCATACAAAAAGTGGTGGCACTGTCTTAAATCGTCTATGCCACAACAACAAATATGCTGCCACACTTCATAGTAATAACTCAAATTAAAAGTAAAAATAAAAGAAAATTACTGTAATCATCTCTGTTCCCACCAAACTGGTTCTTGATTTTGGAGGTTCTTTCCTCTGGCTCCATTGTGTATCCTGAAACACCCCTTCATCTTCTTCCCTCACCACTCATCACTCACTGTCCCCTCGAACAGCTCGAACCGCTTGACGCAAAGTTCTATCTGGCTTCGCGATTGACTTCGAAACTCCACTTACAAAGCTTCAATGCCCTAATGGACTCTGTATCCTCTCTCGCGATTGACTTCCGATGCACTCTCCTTTGCCAATTTCGCTCCAAATTGAATCCCAAATTGACTTTAATTAAACCCTAAATCCCTAATCTGATTTAACAATACATCTTAAACTATAATTTTTGTAAAAAGCCACGTTTCATCAGATGAATCAGATGAATGACACGTTTCATGACTGCAAAAACCACCTGTGCAAATGTTAACACCCCATTCACTGTGCTGGCCAAATATTTGACGCTGTTAAATTTTTTTAACGGAAAGGGTCAATTTCATTCAAATTGGCTCTTTTGAGGACCAAATTGGGAATTTTAATAAAAAGGGGATGAAATTGGGAAAGCGCCCCAAAAATAGGGACGATTAAAGGGTTTAAACCTATAATTTTTTAGATGTTAACTTTGAAAAATTACGTTCTAGATATCTTTTCTTATTTTTCAATTGAATATTCTCTTCACAAGTGCACGATAAAAAGAATTGTTTATATGATGTCTATATATCATACATAAGATAGTTTTAGTTTAGTAAATAGAATTATAATCAAAATTAGTTGACATGAAATAAGAGATCAGATCAATTGAACGTAATATAAAAATTAAACTCAATTTCTTGTGTTTTGTTTTTGAAGATGACAACAACACAAGTGCTTCTATATGTTTCTTGTACATCAAGATTCTGTCAAGATTTGTGTTCAAAGGTTTCTGATCATATATGCACTTCTGGAGTGTCTACTATGAAGATCATATTTATCTTTTTCAATCTGTAGATTGAGTTTCTGTGCGTCAGTGCCAGAAGGAGAGAATTATGTTTGTTCTCATTGAGAGTTGGGATTGTTCTCAAGGTTTTCTTAGAATTGGGATTGCTCTAAGGTTACAGAAATTTGGGATTGCTTTCTGGGTTTTGAGAGTGTGAGGGTGTTCACCTCTTGTTTTTTGTAATTGATTTTGAGTGGGGAAGGACAGTGCATTGAGAGGTAGTCTTTGTATTCTTGCTTGTAAACTCAATCATTATAGTGGTTCCCTTCAACTCAGGTTGTTGAAGAAGACTGGATGTAGGCTTAGCCGAACCAGTATAAAAATTTGTGTTAGTTTTTCTATCCTTTTAACTTTTTTACTGCATTATTGTTTTTATTGTCTTCCGTGTTAAAGATCATTCTAAAGATTTTCCAAAAGATAGTAAAAGAAAGTATTTTCATTAAAAACCAATTCACCCCCCTCTTGGTAAGAGAAATAAGGCTTAACATTTCTTGCAGGAGCTAACAAATTTACCCATAGGAACTCGACCCATTGGTATAAAGTGGGTTTACAAGAGGAAAATCAACACGGATGGAGAAGTGGAATGACACAAAGCCCAAGTTATGGTGAAAGGCTATGTATAGAAAAATGGAATTGGTTATGATGAAATTTTTGCCCTTGTGACAAGGATTGAGACAATACGATTGTCATTCTCCTTAGTTGCACAACACAGATCGACAAAACAACAGATGGATGTGAAGTTGGAATTTTTTAATTTAGTTTTTTAAGAGAAGGTCTATGTTGAATAACCACTCGGCTACATGTGAAAGGTGAAGAAAAGAAAGCGTTGAAGTTGAAAAAGGCATTGTATAGCTTAAAATAGGCCCCTTGAGCATGGAATGAAAGAATTGACGCCTACTTAGAGAAGAATGTGTTGAATAGGGGGAACATTAGACTCCAAACATATTAGTTTTTGATGATGAGCGGTTAATAATGAATAAAAAATGTTCTAATCATTCTTGCACAACATAATTGGTGAATAAATGTTTAAAACATTAAATATGTTTGTGCTAGATGTATAAATCATGTGTGGATGAATGAAATAGGCCTAAACACATCAAAAATATATGTTTCTGGTAGTATTAATAGATTAATAAGTAATACATTCCATTAAAAGAAGCTATAACACATAGAAAGCAAAAACAGGGCAACACTATCTGTTAATGACATATTCTTATTTATGTTGAACTTATGAATATGAGACAAACTGAATATTTAGAATAAGATTTTTAAAATTATATTGTTTTGAAAATAAAGACTTTCCTATTTATATATATATATATATATATATATATATATATATATATATATATATATATATATATATATTTCATGTTAGTGTAAATTTATAAATATTAAATTCTTACAACATTTTCCTCGAAATAATAAATGTAAGGGTTTTATAATTTTTAAAACCATTTGGACCTTAAGTAAGGCTGCCAGGCCCATAAGGCAAAAGTCAGTATAGCCATAGGAGATGGGAGTTTCTTCTTTATTGTGATTCATTTCACAGAAAGTCTCTCTCTTTCTAAAACTCTTTTGCCCTAATTCTCTTTGTCTTCTTTCTACATTTTCAGCACTTTGAACTGTTCAATTCTTGATTGGGTGCTGCCAAATCATTCCTAGTGTAGAGAGCTCCAATTCTACCGATCGATTTCTTCATTCCTACAGGTAAGTAAATTTTTCCCCTTTTTCCTTCACTGCTCTTGAGCTTAAGGCACACGATTCTTGTTGGCTGCATGTACCCTATGTATCTTCCTATCGCTTTCTCTGTTCATTCTAGTTCAAAGAGCTGTTGTCATTATCACTCTGGTAATTTGTAGGTTTTGTGAGTTCAATACTGCGTGGGTACGGTCTTAGGACATTCTTGGCAAGTGGTATTGTTAAGCTTTCCAAGTAAGGGGAGTTAAACTTGTTTTGTTAGCTTTTGATTGGGTTATTCGATGGTTGTATTTTTGTTCAGCCTATAGATGTTGAAGCAATGCAAAAGTTTTCCTAAGTTTGTACTCACGAGCTTTTTGAATAAATACTATATACTACTCTTTTGATCGAAAATCCAAATTTAAATAACAAGATTGAATAGCTTATGATAGGTTCTTCTCACTTTTAAGTAATGATTATGCAACGAAAATGCCTTGAATTTAAGAGTGTACACAGCATCCAACAAAAACAGCATCCAAAGCAATCACAGCCACCATCAAAGGACAGTTTGATGAGCCGTGGTTGACATGGGGACAAATCCCTCAGACTCGCAGAGATGTTTTCTTTGAGCGTTTTAAGGTAGACTTGTGTTTAATTAAACTTTTGATTTGAACATTTTATAGGTAAACTTTTGTTTCAACATTCAATAGGAACTCTTGTTAGATTCATGATTGTCACTCTCAATTAAAAGCTCAAAGCCCAAAAGTGTTCTTTCAAGTTGATTTGTCATGTAACCGTAAAATCAGCTGGTTTTAAAGTAATCATTCAACAACATAACAACAATGTAAAACAAGGATCGTTTACNAGAAATNGAAGGTGTAATCAGGACCAGCGTGGAGATTACACCAAAACTTCAAACATTTAGAACTAAAGAAAAATTACCAAATCCCCTGTAAGAAATAATATTAGACCAAGTATGAAGACTAACTCAATATGCTCCAGAAGGTTGATAATCTGAAGAATAATGCAAAAGCATGGGATATAAGCAGAGAGAGAGAAGATCAAGAGAGAAACACTGCTGTTTGGATAAGGTGAAGTGCCAAAGGAATTGAGGATAGTCAAAACATAAGTATTTGAAAGAAGGTACTTCGGTATGTCTTGCAAGAACAGTTAGCAGCATATTCTAGCCAGATCTACCAAAAGTTTATAANTTTGTATCCATAGATATTATTGAATGCGGTGCATTAGTATGAATCTCAGTAATTTTTCAACTACAAACTACAATTAAGCACCCAAAGATGTTGTAGACTAAAAGACTAGTCATTCCTTGAAGCACCAGCTGAACATACTAGAACAAGTTCATCTCAGCAAGTTTCGGAATCAAACAAAATAAAAGAGGAGATTGGGAGAGAAAATAAAGAAAAGAATGTAAACGACCCGTTTAAGGCAAGAAATTGACAAGCCTACAGTGGACACAAAATTAAAGAGTTTGGAGAAGCAGCAACAGTGGGTGGGTAGAACCGAGATCTGGGTTTGAAAAATAGAAGAAGAAATAGAAGAATCACAACCACTTGAGGAACCATTAAGGACCTTGTACCTGACAAGATCATTGCCAGTACTAGAAAATAAAAATTAATACTTCAGTACATAAGAATTCAGTTAAACTCCAAAGTGAGTTCAAAACAGGAACCCCACCAAAATTAGTATATTTAAGAACAGNNGTTGAGAGAGAGTATGAGTAAAAGAAGCAGAAAAGACCAACNTGGTTTCTGTGAGACTGAAGCAAACCCTCTTAGGAAAGAGAGAGAAGGGAAGCAGCTAGTCAGAGAACAAGTTTAACTTTAACGGTTTGCATAAAGATGTAACAAGGTGCAGGGATAAGTGAAATGGGAAGAGAGAGAAGAAGAAGAAGAAGAAGAAGAAGAGGTGGTAGTGAGTGATTGTTTGGAGGTGAAGAGTGAGGAGAGAAAATGGCATTTGATCCAAAGAAGAATGCTAGATTTGGAGAATGGATGGAAAGGGAGCATTTTGATGCATCAAGATGGATCCCTCCATGAATGGGAGGCAGGCAGGCAGGCAGTATGCGGAGAAAGAATTTCTCCCTGCTTAGGAGACAATGCTTTTTAGATTCATGATTATTGAACTAGGTGTGCGGTTTGGAAAATGAAAGAAAAGAAAGGGGAATCCTCAATCTCACTGGAAGTCTTAGTGAATTTTCAGTTTCAACCATAGCTATAGTTTATAACTAGATTATGAACACAGAAATTGTTTTGCTAGTTGATAACTAGATTGGTTAAGTTCTATTGGTATAAACCTTACATAGCCNATATGTCTACTCATTGCTAGTCTGAATTGATGCCAGTGCAATATTTTATGAAGCACAATAGAGCACTTAACATATAAAACATATAAAACATATAACGACTTACAAAGCATGAAGTATGTTTTTTCTGGTCAATATTTTATGAAGCACAATACATGTAGTACTGAACCTTTTCCTTGTCAATATTTATCTTTTTTGTCAATAGAGAAAGGTATCATGGAGCATTGAACATGAAGAAAAGGTTAAGAAAAATTTCCACAGCAAAGCATCTCATAGATTATCTAAGATGTTTAAAAAAGCTCGAAGAGAAGGGAAAAAACCTGAGTGGGTGGGAGACATTGTCTGGAATGGTCTTTTAGAGAAGTGGAACATGCCAGCTTTTAGACAAAAGTGTGAAACCGCAAAAAAGAACAGGACATCTGACAAGGGTGGTTGTTTGCACATCGGGGGATCTATTAGCGTGCATAAGCATGTTATTCGTCTGGTATGATGACATATGAATTTTATTATACAATTCTACTCATTAATTTTACAAATATTTGTTGTTAACAACTTACATCTTCTTTGGTTACAGTCACAGGAGCTTGGTCGGACAGTGCATGTCGATGAAATTTTTCAGCAGACACATATTAGAGCATCAACCGGACAATTTGTCGATGAAAGGTCAAGAAGGACACATGTTAGTTTCTACTAAATCTATTATATTCTTTATTAGGTTTTAAATCTTATTTGCTCTATCTATTTAACGTTAATCATGTATTCACAGGAAGAGTTTCAAGCAAGATTTTCTCAATTAAGATCTGAGACTGGATCTGTTGGTGCTTCANCTACTACTCCCCTAGACCCCGCAGATGAGGAAAGATTAAGGAACCAATGCTGGTTGGACGTTGCTGGTGGAAGGTACAAGGGACAGGTTTATGGCATTGGACATGTCAATGGTAGAGATGACTGTGTCGATAGTTACATACAACAGACACAGGCATCTTCTTCTCAGCAACCGATTGTGCAGGACATTTCTAACCTTCAAAATATAGTATCAACCCATGATGAGGAACTTCGCCGACTTTGGGAGATGAATTCTAAATTTGAAGGTTTTATTGGCGCCATATTGCAACACCTTCCGCCTTCTGCAGCAGCAGCTGCACAAGAATTTTTTCAATCCCAAAATCTTTCACAACCTAATGTTCAGCAACCACAACAAGCACAGGAGGATCAACCTCAGGACAATCAGGAGGATCAACCACAACAACAGGATCAACCACAACAGGATCGATATGAAAAAAATTACTAGTTATGTTTTTAGAATAAGGACATCTA
This sequence comes from Vigna radiata var. radiata, assembly GCF_000741045.1. Lineage (NCBI taxonomy): Eukaryota > Viridiplantae > Streptophyta > Magnoliopsida > Fabales > Fabaceae > Vigna > Vigna radiata. The sequence goes on along the minus strand of NC_028352.1, from coordinate 18,145,036 downwards.
AGACTGAAACTTATTATCTGGAGAACTTATTTGAACTTTTATTTGGTCTAATGGACAATTTTGTATACTTTTCTAATATGGATTAATGCTAAATGTTGTTCTCTGATTTAAGACTTTATTTGTATGTGAAATGAATGACCGGATATAATGGGCAGGTGTAATGATTTTATCTGTGTTTGGAAATGCGTAATCCATGGTGTTGTTTAAAAAATTGTATATAAGTTATATATGGATATTCCGTATATAACTTACATACGGATATTCCGTATATAACTTATATACGGATATTCCGTATATAAGTTATATACGGATAATCCGTATATAACACTACCTACGACAATATTATATACGGATTTTTTGCCGTATGTAATCCGTATATAACCAAAGATTATATACGGATTTGGAGCCTTATATACGGATTTTGGTTGTAGATAACGACGATTTTTCTTGTAGTGTGTGGCATGCTAAAAGATTTACTGTACTATCTTTCTGGAATTTTTCTTAATCATTTGCAGAGAGAAAACTATTTTTTTGTTAATCTATTATTTGTTTTATGTATGAAAGAAGTAAAAAAAAAAAAAGAAAACTATTTTGATAGTTAAATTTTTTACTTTGAATGCTAACAGTTCTACAACTTCACTAATTAAGTTTTAATTAGGTTTTGTTGTATTTTTTAATTGTAATTTATACTATTGATATTATATTATAAAATTCATATCATGTTCTGTTTTTCAGTAATTACGCTATTTTTGATTAATTGAACTTATAATTATGTTGCATACTCTAATTGAACGGAAATAAATAGGCATAGGGTAGTATTATATCTAATAAGAACCAATTAGTTAAAAGCAAAGAGTTACATTGTAATTGGAAAGTTGTACTACAGCAAAGAGTAGAAGTTATTAGGGACTTGTAAAATGATTGATTGGATTACTAATTCTTGCAAAAGAAAAAAAATTACATAACCGTGATTAAATATGTAAGTGCATGTATTGTTAAAAAAATAAATAATATTGTATAATGTTTGGGATAATTGTGATTTGAAGGGTAAGGTTCTTGATGCATGAATTTTATGACTAATTGTTTGGAAGTTTTAGGTGGCGAATTAGACTCTAATGCATTTGTATATTTTTAGTTCATCCTTAAGTCGCGGGATAAGTTCCAAAATGGTTTTGGTTGTGTTAAGTTAGATTCCAGCTTGTGTGTTAAGTGCTCACTTTGTTGTTTGCTGTTATAAAATCTATATAAGACACTTTATGGTTTCTTGTCAAAGAGGTTTGCTGTCATTACTTGTTATCAGTTGTTGTTTTGGAATTCTGCACATTCTGTCATTGTTGTTTCGATTAAAAAGTTGTAGAAAATTGTTGGCTCTATGGGTTTAAATTGCTGTAGAAAATTGTTTGCTGTTTTGATTAAAATGCTGCAGAAAATTATTTGCTGTTTTGACTAAAATTCGTGTTGTATTGAGCTGTTTTGATTGTTGTTACTGCATTAACATCTTTGTTGTATTAGGTTGTTTTTACTACTGTTTCTGTACAAAGACATTGATGTTTTGTATTGGGTTTTATAGTTGAGATGATAATAAACTGGAAATTTTTATGCGAGAGGAACGTATGTTGAGTCATGTTGTTGGGTTATAAATTAACATCTCTAAATCAATGGTTGATTTGCTTGGGTCGTGAAGCATGTTCTGATATATTTGACTTGATCTTTAAAGCTCAGATGTGTGGTTTGATTTTGGTTTAGAGGAATATGATTGGGAAAGAATGAAACATGATTTGAAGGGAAACCAAGCATAAAACCTACAAAATCAACCTTTCTTTCAATTCATTCCAAAAACCTACAAAATCAAGGGAAACCAAGCATAAAACCAAGAAAACCAACTTTGACTCTCTTATTCTCTAACTTAAGAAAAATGCATGATTTCAAGCTAATTCTAAGTCATAAAGGGTCTGATTTAATATCAAAATTAAGTGTGAAAATAACGATTTTTCAACCGTTATCATATATATAGCTAGATTTTCTATAATACCGAACAAAGTCATTGTTTACTATTTTCATGAACTAATAAATGTAGTTACATTTCCGAATTGAAAAGTGGAACAATTATATATTGTTAACTTTTTAAAGTTACATTATTAATATACTTTCTTATTTGTCGATTGAATGTCTTGTTTTCAACTTCATGATAAAAAGAAATTGTTTACAATTTTCATAACTAGTAAATTTAGTTTCAATGTGGAATTAGGCATATTATGTTATATGTTGCTTAAATGTTAACTTTAGAAAATTACATTCCACATACCTTTTCTTATTTTTTAGTTAAAGTTATGTTTACTGTTTACAACTACATGATAGAAAGAATTGTTTATCATACATTAGATATTCTTAGTTTAATGAATAGAATTATAATCAAGATTAGTGTTGAAACAATTTTCCAAGAACTTAGGGAAACAAGATAAACAACCCTTCACTCTTATAAGGGATGAAATATTGTAGACTTGATATAATCTTCTTTGCGTGAATACACACTTTTCTAGAAGAATATTTCATCCCTTATAAGAGTGAAGAGGATCACAAAATCCGCTTTTGAGATACAAAGAAGAAATACAACGACAATACTCACTCTTAGTATTAACGTCAAACAGGAATAAAATTTTCACGAATTGATTTGTGTGTTAAGTGAATGACACAATATAGAGAGAAAGTCTCTCTCTTCAATAAAGCACGTGATCCCTTTATATAGATGTTGATCAGACATCTTTCAAATCCAAGAGATACCAGATTCTGTTTAGTTACATTTCTTGATTGTAACTTTTCATGAATGGTTGTAACTCTTCATGAATAATTGTAACTCTTCATGAATTTGAAAACTGTCTCTAATGCTCTTAAATTCAAAAAATCCTTCACAATTTGAGAGTATTGTACATCTACTTACACACAAATCAATTTAATAATTGTAATCTTACACATAATAGTGAAAGTGTACATAGACTTGAACTTTCACTTAGTAGAATACACATTTTAGGAATTCATATTTTGTTGGTGCCAAAACGATTGAACCAATACATAAGGAAGTCTTGAAGATACTCTACATATAGATAAATTAAATATTCTTGTTATACTTGACACAATACGACCATACATCCATATCTATTCATAAGTGCAACAAAGTCATGCCCCCTTGACTTCTTGAAGCGGCCAAACTTCGCACTTACATAGGTTGATTTCTTAGGTAAACATGTTTTTGTGACAAAACATAAATTCAAGAAATCAATTAAGAATTAGTCAACCTCCTAAGCATCATAGGCCTAAAGTACTCTTGAAATAATTATTTGTGCTTTCAATCATCAAATAAGAGATTTAATCTTATTGAACTTAAGACTCAATGTCATATTAAGCGTTAAGTTAAGATTCCTTTACTTGTGTTTAATCGTGGGCTCCATTCCTATTCCAATTGTCATTTTGGAAATGGAATCTTTAGCCAATGCCTTAGTAAAACCATTCCAGTTGTGAAACTACTTTACCACCATTAGGTAATATCTTTAAATTAAGGTCCATAGGGGTTGGAACAAGAGAGCATTCATAATTGTTGAATTTCTTGAGTACTTTCTCAATGTAATGAGATTGAGACAAAATTAATTTCTCATTTTCTCTCTTAACCTTTATACTTAGTATAACATCTGCTTCTCCCATATCCTTCATAGAGAAATAAGATGACAAAAATGTTTTGGTCAAATTAACTTGATCTAAATTTGTTCCAAAAATTAGCATATCATCAACATATAATCAGATTATGACACCATTATCGCTGTCATCAAATTTACAATACACACACTTGTTTGAGTTATTTATCTTGCAACCATTTGATAACACAACATCATCAAACTTTTAATGCCATTGCATTTAGACTGTTGGAATAATTTTCAAGAACTATGGAAACAAGATGAAAAATAATGTAGACTTGATATAATCTTCTAGGCGTGAATAAACACTTTCCTAAAAACAATATTTCATCCCTTATAAGAGTGAAGGGGATCACGAAATCCGCTTTTGAGATACAAAGAAGAAATACAAACGATAATACTCACTCTTAGTATTAACGTCAAACAAGAATAAAATTCTCACGAAATGATTTGTGTGTTAAGTGAATGATAGGAATATAGAGAAAAAGTCTCTCTCTTCAATAGAGCACAAGATCCCTTTATATAGATGTTGATCATGCATCTTTCAAATTCAAGAGATATCGAATTCTGATTAGTTACATTTCTTGATTGTAACTTTTCATGAATGGTGTTAACTCTTCATGAGTAATTGTAACTCTTCATGAATCTGAGAACTGTCTCTAATACTCTTAAATTCCAACAAATAGTTGACATGAAAGAAGAAGTCATTTTGTTCAACATTTTCATCAAGTTACTTTCTTAAATCTTAAAAGTTTTAAGAGGTCTATTTTGTAAAAAAAAACTATTTTGAAACTAGAATTATAGACTTTCTGAAATTGTAAATGTTTACATTTAGAAGTAAACAATTTATTTTATATTTTTTGTATTTTTAATTGGATTTCCTTTTAAAAATTTATTAATTATTATTTTTTAAATATGTACATGTATCCGTAGATACTTATAGATATTTTAAAATGTGAGTATTGTTTAAACTAGTATTCATCGTCAAACAAAACAGATAACGAATAAGATTTTTTGTTGCGGATCCCAACCATCCCTTATTAAAATGGTTGTAAGTAGGGATGAACAAAAATAAATTGTACTAAACTAAATTGTTAAAAAAGTTTGTGAACCAGAGAATAGTATGCTTGAACAAAAGTGAAGTGAAAATTAGTTTAGAAGAACTAAACTGAACAATTTTTCATTTACAAACTACATACTCTAATTTGTATTATGTAAGATTCGAGAAAATAAGAGTTTTAAAAATAAAGTAGTTTTGAGACTTTGGATTTTTTTTTGGAGATTAGTGTTTTTGAGTTTATATTATTATTAGAACATAATTGTTATGTTATTTCTTTATTTTTATATTTTTGCCTAGGCGCAAAGGGGTCTTTTACCTTTATTTAACTGGTGTAGAAATTAATTAAGAGAGGGTGTAGAAAGGAAAAGTATGCAAATTAAATAACCTGGATATTTAATAAAATAATATTATGTAAGTCTTTCAGAAGATTTAGTTGTTGTTATTTTAAAAAAAAAGTTAAATGAGAATAAGACATATAATATGGGCTGGTTTAAAGATTAAAAGAAATATTATTATTAGAGAAAATCATTATTATACAATGTAGATTATAAAAAGATCTGGTGGTTGATAATATTTTAAAAAGTAGTTAAGATAGAATAAGAGAGGAAATCTTAGTTGTTTTAGAGATAAACTGAGAGATTTTATTAAAACTAAAAAGATAGAGTAGAATAGAAGAGGATAAAAAGGAGAAGAGTAAAAAGGGGTAGGCATTTTGTTACCCTATAAGGAAAAAATGAAAATTAGAAAGATAAGGGAGAGAAAAGATGTTTTCTAGGAGAAAATAGAGTAGAGAACGGGGCATCAAAAATGGGAGGACCATCGGTGAAGTTGTAAAGCTTTCTTAGTGATCTTGGAAACAAAAAACGTATGAGACCAGGTAAGGGGAGTGACTAGAATTACCTTGTGTGGGTAGGGTTTGGCATTGTATGATATTCTTTATTATATGTTGCAATCTGTATGGTTATTGGTGTGCATGGTAAATTTGGAGTGATGATGATGATGAGTGATGTGAAAGTGGGAGAAAGAAGAAGAGTTAAGTGTGATGGGGGAAGATGATGGGTTGGTAATGATGACTCTTTTGGCCGTGTGACACGGAAAAAAGGTTCTCTTGGACTGTGTGATACAAGAAGAGGGTCTCATGTGAATTGTAGTGAATTGATTATGATGATTAGGTCGCGTGTCAATGTAGAGGACATAAACCACTAAGTTGTGATGTTATTATTGTGATGTTAATGTCGTGATGATATATGTTTATGATTTAGTTATTCTTGTAGTTAAGATGATTATTGTATATTGTATGGTATGATAATTTTGGTTGCTCACCTTGAAAGTTGTGGTTGTGGTTTCCACCTACGATGATCGTACTTGTTTGGGAGTAGATGGTTTGTAGATAAGATCGAATCTGAGTAGCTGACGAGAGTTGGGACGTTACGTTCGGGGATTTACTATTTAATTTCTATTATTTTAAAGTATTTCAATTTGGTACTTTTATGTAAAAGTGATATTATAAGATTTTCAAACGAAGTTTATAGTTATGATTTGATTCCACATTTGAATTAAATGTTTTATAGAAAGGTTTTGATAAAAAAATTGCACCGTGACATCTCAAAAAAATTGGGGTGTTACATTTGGTATCAGAGCCTGTTTTTCAAAAATCTTTTGGGGTTTTTAGGAAGTGAGCTCATCTATCTTTTGTTGTGTGACTTTAATGTATCCGTATGTGTATGATTGTGTGAATTGCATTTGTATGTGTATGAATCTGTGAATTGTTCTTGAGTCTCTTGGGAATGAGTCTAATGTTTCTATTTGTGTGTGGTTTGGTAATCTATGTGTAAATTATTTTAGAATTGCTTTAGTTTTTAGTTTGAATCTTTATAGTTTGTTTGCATGATGAGGATATCTATTGAGTCTTTCTTGCTATATACATAGTTAGGAATAATTTGTGTTTTTTTTTCATTTAAAATACATGGAGTTTGTTGTGATATTCTTTTGATCTTTTAAAAAATTGGTATTATTATTGTATTATGAAAATTAATGTAATTTTTGGAAAAACATTTGAAGTTTTGTATGGTGTATGCTTCCTTATGAGTGCAATTTTCAGGGCGATAATTCTTTTGTGAAAGGATGAATGTAAGATCTGGAAAAATAAGAGTTTTAAAAATAAAGTAGTTTTAATATAATCATTTTCATTGAGATACAATATTTATTTACACATGTTTTATGATAGCAATTGAATTGTTTACTCTTTTAATATATTTTGACTTCAACGTGAATTGAAAAAATAAAAAAGGAGAATTTTATGACTATAAGTAAAATTTACTTATCATAATAAATTGATGACAATTTTATAATAAAACTAAAAGGTATTATGACATATTTTAATAAACTTATTATAATAATAGGTGAAACGATGATATATTTATAATAGGTTTAATAGTCAATTTTGTCCCGAGTTTCGTTAACAAATCTCAATTTAGTTCCTCGTTTTAAAAGTGATTGAAATAGATCCTTACTTTATAAAATAATATCTCTTATTGCCAAATCATCAAGCCCTTAACACTATTTATTTTTGTTTGACGAAAGGAACTAATTTGACTAAAAATTTTAAAAAATGATAGACTAATTTGAGATTTGTGAATGAAACTGGAGACAAAATTGGATATTAAACCTTTATAATAAAAGTAATAGATAAAAGACGACTTATCATTAAACGAGATGTCATAAACGCGGTAGCAAAATTGAAATATGATAAAAAATCATAAGACGTGCAACCCCTCTTCTCTTCCTGAAACTTCATTCTTATCCTGAAGTATCTCTTTTCATTTTTCACGCACCTCTCTTATCTCCGTCCTCTCACATTTTTCGCTTTTCATTTTCTAGACTTCTTTTAACAGTAGCATTAATCTTTATTCTCTCTATTTCTTGATGATTTCGCATTCATATATCATAGAATCACATCTTCGTTTTTGTCTTGCGAGTTTTCTCCAACTCTAAACATCATCCTCTGCTAGGGTTTCGCATTCATCTTTATTCTCCATGATTTCCTTCCTATTTTCACCTCACATTTTCCATCGATTAAAACACATTTTCTCCCTTCGTTCCTCATTTATAAGGTTCAATCTCGCTTTTCAACCGATTAATCGGTTCACCTAGGGTTTCCTTCCCTTTCTATTGCTGCAGTTTGTGGCAAGAGTGTTACGAAACCTCCATCGAGTGAATCAGTTTCTCCGAAGGCAAGAGCGTGTTGCCTGCTTCCTCTGATGAGAGCTTCCGGGTCACGAGCCAATCGAAGAGGATGGACAAAACCCGTGGCTTAATCCTTGGAGGTTCTCGGAGAAGCCCGAAACCGACAAAATTGGTGCCAAAGCATAAAAGGAGCAAGGTTCCCACTCTCGACTCTGTTGCCTTAACTTTAGGTTCCGCTTCTCTCGCTTCTTGCTGAGTCAATAACCTTTTGATAGTGTTTGATTATTTTATTTGCTGTGAAGTTTGCAGCTTGTTCAATTGCTGTAAAGAAGTACATCGATCAAAGTACAACTATCCTCCATGTGCAGGGAGTGGTAAGAGAAATAGTTAATCATATGCGCCAAGAATGAAATTTATTAAAAATAATTGGCATTTCAACATAGCGTAGCTTAAATGAGAAAATGTTAAAAGCCGAGAGATAATATTTTATCGGATTGAAAATGAATCCTGATATGAATAGCAGAGAAAAAATTGGAAAAATATGAGAAGTTGCTAAAACTGCAATATTGAATCAATGTCACAAGCGCTTAAAAGCTTCAACAAACATGCTAGGGAACTCGTTACTCGTCTTCAGAAGATTGATGGTGATAACTATCCTGAAGTATTTCTTACCTTTTCTACTTTGGCTAAAATTTTATTGTGAATAAATATCATGGATTACTGAGTAATATTACGCACATGGTTTCTTCATTGCAGACCTTGAACCGCATGTTTATCATCAATGCAGGTTCTGGATTCAGAATGTGGAACACCGTAAAATCATTCCTTGATCCTAAGGCCACGGCAAAATTCAATGTGAGCATATATAAACAGTACCCTAAATCTACTTGTTTGGTTAGAAAAATATAATAATGTCCCTCAAACATAAATTTTCAGGTTCTTGGCAACAAGTTTGACACCAAATTGCTAGAAATAATTGATGCAAGGTGAGTCCATGAATAGGTGGAATATCACAGCATTTGGTTTACCTTGTTTCACATGTACTTTTTATCTCTTTGATTGATTCCTTTGCCTTGGTTGTCCTCCTTGAAGTCTTTCTATAGAACTGGCGAAAGGTTATTGAAAAGGAAAATCTTCTTACATGTAGATCTATGTTTGCGTCGGTGTGCCTCTGCTGCAGCCAATGATAACAAGTCCTACGACCTGTTCTCTATGGCCAATCATGATTCTGAATTGGATCATCTCAGAGACTATAAAGGTACTAGTTTATTATTATTTGCTTGGAGTTTTAAGTAGAAATTAGCAAAACCATTTTATAACCTTTGTTCATGCTCTTATCCTTTTATCTGAGATAGGATTCATTCTCATTTCTTGAACTTTTCCCCCCTTTTAGGAAATAATTATTGTCTCTTGTTCTGTTTTTTCTATTAAGTTGCGGATATTGATAGGCCTCCATTATTGAGGCATATGACATTTGGAAAGGGGCAGGAAATAGAAGGTTAACGCAATCTGACATGATGAAGAGGACATGATAGTAAATAAATGGATTATTTATGTTAAAACCTGGAGCATAACTGAATGCCGAGATGACAAGGAATAATGTGAGGTGGAAAATCTGTTGGGGAGAATGAGAATTTGAAAGGGAATAATATATTGCGTAGTGGACATGAATTGAGAGGAAAAAGGGGGATGGGCCCTATCTAGAGGTTCTGCGCATGTACATTAGTCTAGATTAATCTTCTATATTCTAACAGTTTCTTTTCTTGAATCATAAGAAGCTATTCTCCATTGTTTTGTAGTTTAGTTTCTATCAGTAAGAAATATCATTTGCCTTATTATTGAGCTTTGCAAACTTACTATAAGGATTTAACATTTACGATCTCATCTCATCAAACCCTTCATTAATTTCTTTTTGTCTTCATATGGTAGGAAATTATTCCTTTAATTCAAAAGAAAATTGAGCATCAGAGTTGGGGTTGCTGAAGAAAAAGCTGCAGTTCTAAATGCAGCATTGACTGTAAAAGATATACTTCTAAAATCAGGGATTAAAGATAAACTTGATGACTCAGATCAAAGAACCCCTGGATGGAAATTCAATTTCTGGGAAATGAAGGTATTTAAACTTGAATAGATATTCTGGGACGACCAAATAATGTGCATTGCTTCAGCACATGCTGCAGGGTCTTATCTTGTTTTCAGTATCTGATTTTATTTATATCATCTGCGTCTCTTTATATTTTTCAGGGAGTTCCTCTTAGAATTGAAATTGGTCCTCGTGATGTGGCTAGTGGAAGTGTGGTAATATCAAGGAGAGATATCCCTGGGAAGCAAAGAAAAGTGTTTGGAATCTCTATGGAACCTTCGAATTTGGAGGCTTATGTTAAAGACAAGTTAGATGGGATACATTCGTCCCTTTTGGAAAGAGCAATTGCATTGCGAGACAGGTTCTTTCCTTCAATTCTACTTTGGCTTGTGACTCCTATACATAACTTTTCTAACATACTTTTGAGTTCTTCAAAATAGACACTTTAATTTTTAATTTTAGTCGCATTAGTCATTTATTTCCTGAATATAAGAACAGTATTGGTAGTATAACTGCTTAATCTTGGGCTCTGTCAAAACAGTTTGGTACTTTGCCTGCTTAATTTCTTTGGAGAAAATTTTGTGCATTGATTGACTTCAATAACAAATACGTGGTTTGAGTCTGGTAGGGTTCCGTTCTAAGTTCAAATCTGACCTGTATATGGATATTTGCACCGTGAATTACTGGACTGAGCAAACCAAGTCCCTGACTAGAACTTCATTAAAAACTGTCTCTAATGCTTTGGTGGTGACAAAAACTATTGCTACCAATTGGAATGAGGGTTTCCTGTAGTAAGGTTTTATTAAAATGCGATTAAACACAATGCTTTCTTGCTTTTCCCTAAGTTCTTAAGCTTCACTTTTTATTTTACATGTTATGCTCATTCAATTGCAAATATGTTCCGGGCTTCACTGGTAGGCAGGCAAATTGACATGCACAGTTTCTTTCTCGCAGTAATATCGTCCAAACATATAGAGATGGAGGCTGAGTTAATGCAAGCAAGTATCACAGTCAAATTGAAAGCCTAGGTACTTAACAAATAGGACCAAATTTGATACTAAGCATCGCGATCACAAGTCAGTATATAAAGGAGTCGAGGTACTCGCACAAGAAGGAACTGACATGAATATTAAGGTACGTGAGAAGAATAATTTCTTGTAGGTTGTTCTATACCAAGTTGGATGATTATTGACTTAATAAGTACTTGGACAGTGACTGGTGTGAAAACATTAATGCCCGAAAGGGTACAACAAACTGTTTTCTTCATGAGAAACAAAACATTCACCTAGTTTTCAAAGAAACCGCCTATTATGGCGTTGTCAACCTCCCAAGTCGAGTACGTTAGATTAATACTATGGTAGACAAGTGCACTCCACTTAGCGCAACAAGCAAAAACGCTAAGCGGAAGATGATAATTTACACATACTAAATGATATAGTCACATTTTGCTGATATTACGTATTAGCCTTAGATGTTATGCCAAGGATAAAGGTACTTAAGAACATTTTTATACTTAATTATTAATTATTTAATTTAAAATTTTTTAAGAGATAAAATTATTTATTAATTATTAAATATAAATGATTATATTATTTAAAATATTTTAAAAGATAAAATGGTTTCTTAATTATTTAATTAAAAGATTTATTTCATTTTAAATATATTTTAAGAGATAGATTAGTTTATTAATAATTTGATTAAAATAATTCTATCATTTAAAAGATTTTCTAGGAGATGTGAATGTTTAGTAATTATTTAGTTTTGTGTTTTGTAATTAGATTATCATGTATTATTTAAAAATAGTTAAGCTTATCGTCTCTCTCTATACATACATATATATATATATATATATATATATATATATATATATATATATATATATAGACATTATCTTTATATTTTTATTATTTGTTAGGATTTGATTAATGATTAAATAAAATAATAATGCAAATTATATGGATATCAAACGTAATAATTAATGGCTCCTTCATTCAATCTTAAAAAATAAATCATAATAATTAACGTGTTTAGAACTATATTTCAAAAATTGAATTATTTTTAATCGTAAAGATTCCCTCTCTAATTCTAGCCTTCTCATTATGATCTTTATAATTAATCTATTTTTACCGTAGATTTACAAATAACAATTAATGTCATCAAGATTACAAACTGAATATTTAAAATTACATTTCCAAAATTAAATTATCTCTAATAGTAAAGATTTTCCTCTTCAATTAATGGTGTAACAGATTCACAAATAATAGTAAATGATATCAAGGTAAGGTGTACTGAATATTTAGGAATTAGATTTTAAAGATTAAAATATTTTTAATCCGTAATATTTCCCTTATCATTAAATACATATTTACAAGTAATCAATTTTAATGTAGATTTAGAAATAATAATTAATGGTATCAAGATTAAGGAAACTAAATATTTAGAATTAAATTTTCAAAATTAAATTATCTTTTGTAATAAATTTCTTTCTTTTAACACTTACTTTAATTAAATTATATATCATCTTTATAAATAGTGTTAAGATCAGATTACAAATTACTCATTTCTTAAAATTTTCTTCCACTGTTGCTAAAATTTTCTTCCACTGTCTCTAAAAGGATTCTCTGCCTTCAACATTTTCTTTCTTTGTTAATTTCTTAATCACATTTGGTTGTGAAGCATGTCTGAGAATATACACAGAATGGTAACAAGAGGAATGACCATTGATTCCAATTACGTAGTAGATGTTGATGAAAATGGAATGACAAATGGAATGACACAAAACTATGGACTTCAGCATCAATCTAGTCACTCTCACAATTTCATTTGGAGCAATTATTTGGATTTGGTTTGGTATCCATATCTTCCAATCTCATATATACAAGGTAAAATGTCTGCTTTTCTTTTTCTACTTCTTATGATTTTTTTTTTCTTAAGTATTCATGTATACCAACATTATTCTACCAGTTTTGATTGAAAGAGTCCTGTAATTTTATGTTCTTTTCTTTAAATTCTTTATTTGGTCTTTTAACGGTTGATATTTTTTACAGTTCCACTTCCCAGTACTAATGTAAGCTCATTAGAAGAGAATATAAGAATGGGTCCCCGAAGAAGAAGAAGACATCACCGTAGATTTCTCGATCAGCAATATCGTGCGCAAGACATCAGAGGTCACTCGAATTTTCATTCTTACGGAACTGCTTCACCGTATAGAGTTCCAGAAACAACAAATCATTCAAGAAGTTCTTCAATGCCCATACAAAATGCACCTAATAGAGACAACATGCATAATCTTCATCCTCCCGCATTTCGTGTAATATGTCATTCTTTTAACTTTTAAAAATTCTTAGTCCTTAAAAGACTACTTTCTTAATCACGTATTATTCTATTTTCTTGTGCAGGAATTTCCTTCGTATATGCTCATGGACACTGATGACATGTCAAACGAGACACTTTATATTGTGCAAGAGTTTTCTTCATTAGGTGACCCTTATAGTGATATGCGTTTGGACATTGATGGCATGTCATATGAGGCAAGTATACTATATATGTATAGGCTGATGTTCTTTTTTTTCTATGCATACTAAAATCTTAGTGATTATGAAAAACTTTAAATTGCTAACGGTTTAACGGTTTGAAATTGGATAATAGGAACTTCTTGAGTTAAGTGAATGGATAAATGATAATTCGGAAAGGGGTTTGTCAGAAGACATTATTACAAGATATATGCAGACAAAAAGTTATCTATTACAAGAGAACTTGGAGAATCAGGAATATGAAATTTGCATAATATGTCAGGTATGAAATATAACATGTATATATTTTATAAGGTATTAGTTTATTTGTCTTTATGTATTAGATTGAGGTTATTCATTAAATTTTGATATATTAAAAATATGTTTTACTTTTTCTCATATTAATTGGAATGTCTTTTATGATTTTCCAGGATGAATATAAAAATAAAGAGGAGATTGGAATTCTTCAATGCGGACATGAATATCATGCAGAGTGTGTAAAGAGATGGTTACATGAGAAAAATGTTTGTCCCATGTGCAAATCAACAGGATTGATTATTGAATAGATACAAAAAATTAAAACTACATAATTCATTATTTTAGTGAATTCATATTTTTTTTTTAGATTGTTTATTATTTTCGTGAACAATTACATTTATCAGGTTATATTGTTGTTTAAATGTTAACCTTGAAAAGTTACATTCTTAATATTTTATTTCTTGACTAGTTTTTGCTTTTCTTGTTGTCTCAATATATCATACATTAAATGGTATTAATGTGATTGCGTTTTATAAATAAAATTATAATCAAATTAGTTGACAAGAAACTGAAAGTCATTATTAATAATTTTCATTAAGAAAATAGTTTCTTAAAAATCTTATAAAATCTATTAATTTTTCTTTTAATAGTTGGAATTAGAATTATATGGGGTTTATGAAACTTCAAATATTTAGTTTTCGACAGTGGTAATAATAAATTATAACATAATATTTCATTAACAATATTAGTTTAAACAAACAATTATTTTTAAATAATTCTTTTTAAAATTATATTGATTGAAATATATAGATCAAGGTATACCAGTACAAGGGTATTATTATCTCGTTTTAATTGCTATTCAATATGTTAATTATACATCCAAGTACAAGGGTATTATTATCTCGTTTTAATTGCTATTCAATATGTTAATTATACATCCAA
>NC_028352.1:18119967-18129718 GCF_000741045.1 Vigna radiata var. radiata | reverse complement strand
TTATATTTATATATATATATATATATATATATATTCTGACTTTTTAATTTTATGGTTTGTTATGATTTGATTGAAATGTAATAAATAATAAAATAATAATTCAAATTATATAAATATCAAAGATAATATTTGATTGTTCCTATTTAATTCTAAAACATAAATCGTAATTATTAGTGACAAAGATAAATAGAATATTTAAAATTGAATTTCAAAAATTGAATTATTTTTAATAATTCTCTTTAACTCTTCTCTTGTCTTATGATCGTTATAAACAATCTATTATTACGGTACATTTACAAGTAATAATTAATGTCATTAAGGTCAAATAAAGTGATATTTACCATTAAATTTTAAAATTTAAATTATCGTTAAAGGTAAAGATTACATTTTTAAGTTTCCTTATTAAACCTTCAAGTCAATTAATATGTTGTTGTGTATGAAGTAGTATATATTACTTATATGGTGTCTATATATCGTACATGATGAGATCCTCTTAGTTTAATAAATAGAATTATAATCGAAATTAATTATACGAAACAGGAAGTCATTTGTTCAACATTTTCATTAAGTTATTTTCTTAAATTTTAAAAGTTTTATAAGGTATATTTTGTCAAAAAAAGATATTTTGAAAGTAGAGCTATAGTCTTTCTGAAATTGTAAATGTTTAGAGGTTATTCTTATTGAAAAAATATGACACGTAAGTAATAAACAGTCTACAAGGGTACGTTTAATAATTATAATATAATCTTTTTAATTGATTTTACGAAATAATTAGTTTAAAAAATTATATGAAAAATAATAATTTTTATTTATATGAAAAAGTAATAAAATAGTGAAATTATTATTTAATGAAATATAAAAAAAAATGGGTTATGGTAGTAAAGGATAAGGTGATTGATATTGTTCATTTAAAATTAGGATATATTGTTGTAAATGTTAAATTCAAGTAATATGACAATAATTTTACTTTAATATATAAGAAATGGAATTAATATTAAAATATTGTATTGTTGATTGATTTTACAAAATAATTTGTTAAAAACATGATATATTGTAGAGTACTCTTTAAAAAATTATAATCAGTGAGGTTATGAAAACTGTTTTGGAATTTTATATTTGGATTTTGAATTATAATCTATTGTTCATACTTAGTGGACATGCAAGTCATGTTGATGCAGAGACTTAAGTCAAATATTTTGTATCTTTCATCATTTATTCTATATAGAATCTTGTACATACAAGATTTCCTAAATAATGACATCTAAATTTCGTGGGGACTGTAACACATACATCTTAAACAATGATCATTCTCATTTTCAAATTTGAATATCAATAAATGTAATCAATACATTTCTTTGAACATTTCTAACAAAAAATATGTACATTAAGACCTCATTAATACATATTCAAAAGGTTATAAACAAAACATCAATCATATTGTAAAAGCATTGTGAAAAATGTTATGAGATCTTAATCTTGACTCAAAAGGTCAAAGAAAATAGAAAATTCTAGACAAAACTTCAACCAATTTTTAAAAGACACAAAATAATAAAATTAGAAAAATTATATAGGACTACCAAAAAAAGTTAAATGAGACAACGCGGAGACTCAAAAAAACGGAATAAAATTTAATAGATGAACATTCATAAACAATAGTGCAACATAATAATTTGCATTGAACTCTACAATTTTTTTTACTCTTGGATCCGTACTTTTTTTTATATATATGTTTTTTTTAAATATGATAGAAAAATAAGATAAAAGAGGATATTCAAACTAGAACCTTGCCATAGATACCAGATGATACAAACATGGAAAAAGTACGATCTTTTATGAATTTGAATCCTCAAGAGCACAATATAAATAAATCAGAGAAAAACACGGAATAAGACAAAGATGAAGATGCCATAATCTAGCAGATTGATAAGTCAAGAAAGATTCGCCACAAAGATGTTAATCTTTGATAAAAATCAGAGTTCTAAACCAAGAACCAAGAAAATCCTTTCTCAAAAATGCAAGTGCATATATTATGACTTCCAAAGTGTCTACATATGTGTTTGATGCCCTTATATGCAGGTATGAATGTTTAAGGCACCTAAGAAGCCCTAAAAGAAAATAAAATGACATTGGGTCCAAAAATAAATAAAAACAAATTGTTTGCAATTAAAAAATACAATTTATTTAATTTCCTAAATTATTTTTCAATTGTGCTCAAGATCTTCACGTTCTTTAAATTCACCTCTTCATGAAAGATTATAAGAGTTCTTCTCATATATGTTTCAAGAGATAGTCCTCTATCAAAGAGGAAATTAGAATTCTTCAATGTAGACATGAATAACATGTAAAGTGTATAAAAAAATAGTTACATGAGAAAAATGTTTGTCCTATGTGCAAATCAAAGGCATTAACCATTTAATAGAAACGAAAAATTAAAACTATATAATTCATTATTTTAGTAAATTCATATTTTTGTATGGAACAAGTAATACATATTCCTAACATTGTTGTAAGAGTGAAAACTCATTGTGTATGAGTTTTCATTAACAATAAAATACATTTATCATGTTATATTGTTGTTTAAATGTTAACTCTAAAAAATTACATTCTTATTTTTTTTTTCTTATTTTTCATTAATGTCTTATTTCCAAGTGCATAATAAAAAGAACTTGTTTGTCAATATATCTTACATCAAAATGATATTAATGTGATTGCGTTTTATAAATAACATTATAATCCAATTAGTTGACAAGAAACAAAAGTCATTATTAGTCATTTTGATCAAGAAACTGCTTTCTTAAATCTTATTTTAATAATTGGAAATAGAATTATAAGGGACTTATGAAACTACAAATATTTAGGTTTCGAAATAAATTATGGCATAATACTTCATTAACAATATTAACTAAAACAAACAATTATTTAAGAATAAATCTTTTTAAAATTATATTGATTGAAATATATAGATTAAGTATACCGGTAAAGGCTATTATCTCGTTTTAATTGCTATTCAATGTTAATTTGATATGAACATCAAATAAAAGGAAAATTAGTCTACCCTCGGAATTTTCTATTTTTTTAATATTTTTTTTATTTTGTATATAAAAATAATAAGGTAGTGAAATTATTATATAATAAAAATTAAGTTATATTGCTATAATGGTTATTATTAAAATAAATAGGCAATAAATTTAAGTGACATGATAATAATTTCAGTTTTAAATAGAATAACTGAAATTAATATCACAATTTATATCATAATTTAATCAATTCTTTGGGGTTTGAAATTAAGTTATATTGTTATAAATGTTAAATCTATCCTATTTGTTAGATCAAGAGTATGGTAGACAAGTGCAGTACACTTAGCGCAGCAAGCAAAAACGCTGAGCGGAAGATGATAATTTACACATGCTAAAAGATATCGTCACCTTTTGCTGATATTAAGTATTAGCCCTAGATGTTATGTTAAGGATAAAGGTAATTAAGATCATTTTTTATACTTAATTATTAATTACTTAATTTAAATTTTTCTAAGAGATAAAATTATTTATTAATTATTTAATGTAAAAGATTATATTATTTAAAATATTTTAAAAGATAAAATGGTTCCTTAATTATTAGAGAAAGATTAGTTTATTAATAATTTGATTAAAAGAATTCTATAATTTAAAAGATTTTCTAGAAGATATATATGTTTATTAATTATTTGGTTTTTGTGTTTTGTAATTAGATTATCATGTATTATATAAAAATAATTAAGCTTATCTCTCTCTATATATATTTTCTATCTTTATATTTTTATTATTTGTTAGGATATGATTAAAATGTAATGATTAATAAAATAGTAATCAAAATTATATGAATATCAAACGTAATAATTAATGACACAAAAATCAGATAAATGGAATATTTAAAATTGAATTTCAAAAATTTGATTAAAAGAATTCTATAATTTAAAAGATTTTCTAGAAGATACGAATGTTTATTAATTATTTGGTTTTTGTGTTTTGTAATTAGATTATCATGTATTATATAAAAATAATTAAGCTTCTCTCTCTCTCTCTCTCTCTCTCTATATATATATATATATATATATATATATTTTTTTTTTTTTTCTATCTTTACATTTTTATTATTTGTTAGGATTTGATTAAAATGTAATGATTAATAAAATAATAATCCAAATTATATGAATATCAAACGTAATAGTTAATGACACAAAAATCAGATAAATGGAATATTTAAAATTAAATTTCAAAAATTAGTTCTCTTTAACTCTTCCCTTGTCGTGATGATCATTATAAACAATGTATATTTACGGCACATTTATAAGTAATAATTAATGTAATCGAGATTAAATAAAATGATATTTATCATGAGATTTTAAAATAAATTATCTTTAATGGTAAAAATTACTTTTTAAGTTTCCTTTCTCATTTAACATCTTTAATGGTAAAAATTTAATTTATCCTATTATATAAATACCTTCTTTCTTTATTTTTTACTTCGTATTTTCATAGTTGGTTAGGATTTCACTAAAATGTAATGATTAAATAAAATAATGATGCTATGATATCAAACGTAATAATTAATGGCTCTTCATTCAATCCTAAAAAATAAATCATAATAATTAACGTATTTAAAACTATATTTTCAATGGTAAAGATTCCCTCTCTAATTCTAGTCTTCTCATTATCATCTTTATAATTAATTTATTTTTACCATAGATTTACAAATAAGAATTAATGTCATCAAGATTACAAACTGAATATTTAAAATTACATTTTCAAAATTAAATTATCTCTAATTGTAAAGATTTTCCTCTTCATTTAAATTAATGGTGTAACAGATTCACAAATGATATCAAGGTAAGTGTACTGAATATTTAGGAATTAGATTTTAAAGATTAAAATATCTTTAACCCGTAATACTTCCCTTATCATTAAATAAATATTTACAGGTAATCAATTTTAATTTAGATTTAGAAATAATAATTAATGGTATCAAGATTAAGTAAATTGAATATTTAGAATTAAATTTTCAAAATTAAATTATCTTTTGTAATAATTTTCTCTCTTTTAACACCTACCTTAATTAAATTATCATCTTTATAAAGAGTGTTAGGTTCAGATTACAAATTACTCATTTATTAAAATTTTCTTCCACTGTCGCTAAAAGAGTTATCTGCTTTCAACATTTTCTTTCTTTGTTAATTTCTTAATCACATTTAGTTGTGAAACATGTCTGAAAATATACACAGAATGGTAATAAGAGAAACGATTATTGATTTCAATTACGTAGTAGATATTGATGAAAATGGAATGATGAATGGAATGACACAACACCATGGACTTCAGCATCAATCTAGTCACTCTCACAATTTCATTCGGAGCAATTCTTTGGATTTGGTTTGGTATCCATATCTTCCAATCTCATATGCTCAAGGTAAAATGTCTACCTTTCTTTCTCCACTTCTGTTTTGTTTTGTTTTTTTTTAAAGTGTTCATGTATACCAACATTCCTCTACCAGTTGATTGAAGGGTCTTGTAATTTTATGTTATTTTTTTTAAGTTCTTTTGATTTGGTCTTTTAACGATTGATCATTTTCTACAGCTCCACTTCCTAGTACTAATGTAAGCTCATTAGAAGAGAATACAAGAATGGGTCTCCAAAGAAGAAGACACCACCATAGATTTCTCCATCGACAATACCGTGCACAAGAGATCGAAGGTCATTCAAACTTTCATCCCTACGTAACTGCTTCACCATATAGAGTTCCAGAAACAACAAATCATTCAAGAAGTTCTTCAATGCATATGCAGACAAAAAGTTATCTACTACCTGAGAACTTGGGGGATCAGGAATATGATATTTGCATAATATGCCAGGTATGAAATATAGCAACATGTATATTTTATATTTTATAAGGTAGTGGTTTATTTGTCTTTTTATGTACTAGATTAAGGTTATTCATTAAAATTTGATATATTAAAAATATGTTTTACTCTTTCTCATATTAATTGGAATGTGTGTGCATGATTTCACAGGATGGATATAAAAATAAAGAGGAGATTGGAATTCTTCAATGCGGACATAAATACCATGCAAAGTGTATAAAAAGATGGTTATATGAGAAAAATGTTTGTCCCATATGTAAATCAAAAGGATTGACTAATGATGATGATGATCATGATCATGATGATGATGATGACGAGGAGGAGGAGGATGATGATGATGATGATGATCATGATGATGATGATGACGAGGAGGAGGAGGAGGATGATGATGATGATGATGATGACAATGACGAGGAGGATGATGATGATGATGACAACGATGATGAGGATGATGATGATGAAGAGGAGGAGGAAGAGGACGACGACGAGGAGGATGATGATGATGATGATAATGACGATGATGATAACAACGATGATGAGGATGAGGATGATGATGATGATGATGATGATGATGAAGAGGAAGATGAGGAGGAAGATGACGACGATGACGACGAAAATATTATTTTCTAGATCAAGTGATACATTTATCGTGTCTTATTTTTCATTATTTTAGTGAATTAGTGAACAATTACATTTATCATGTTATATTGATTTTTAAATGTTAACCTTGAAAAATTACATTCTTAATATTTTTTTTTATTTCATTAATGTCTTATTTCCAAGTGCATAATATAAAGAACTCGTTTATTTCTTGACAATTTTTTTTTGCTTTTCTTCTTGTGTCAATATATCATACATTAAATGGTATTAATACGATTGCGTTTTATAATCAAATTAGTTGACAAGAAACAGAAAGTCATTATTAATCATTTTCATCAAGAAACTACTTTCTTAAATCTTATAAAGTCTATTAATTTTTTCTTTTAATAATTGAAATTAGAATTATATGGAACTTATGAAACTGTAAATATTTGGCTTTCGACATTGGTAATAAAAAATTATAACATAATATTTCATTGAAAATATTAGTTTAAACAAACAATTATAAATCTTTTTAAAATTATATTCATTGAAAAATATAGATCAAGGTATACCAGTAAAAGGGTATTATTATCGCGTTTTAATTGCTATTCAATATGTTAATTTGATATATACATCCAAATAAAATGAAACGTTTTATAAAACAAACTTGACCACCCACGGAATTTTCAATTTTTTTAATAATTGTTTTATTTTGTATATAAAAATAGTAAGGCAGTGAAATTATTATATGATGAAATATAATGAAAATTAAGTTATATTATTATAATGACTATTATTAAAATAATTAAGTAATAAATTTAAGTGACATGATAATAATTTCAATTTTAAATAGAATAACTGAAATTGATATCACAACTTATATCATAATTTAATAAAATCTCTTGGAGTTTGAAATTAAGTTATATTGTTATAAATGTTAAATCTAGGTGATATATTGAAAGGAAAAATTTTATAAAACAAACTAGTCTACGCACGGGTTTTTTATTTTTGTTAATAATTATTTTCATTTTATATATGAAAATAATAAAATAGTAAAATTATTATGTAATGAGATATAATAAAAATTAAATATTTTAAAAGATAAAATGGTTTCTTAATTATTTAATTTAAAAGATTTATTTCATTTAAAAGATTTTTTAAGAGATAGATTAGTTTATTAATAATTTGATTAAAATAATTATATTATTTAAAAGATTTTGTAGGAGATAAAAATGTTTATTAATTATTTGGTTGTGTTGATTTTGTAATTAGACTATCATGTATTCATGTAAAAATAATTAAACTTATCTTTACTTATCTTTATATATATATATATATATATATATATATATATATATATATATATATATATATATATATATATATATATATATATATATATATATATANTATATATATATATATATATATATATATATATATATATATATATATATATATATATATATATATATATATATATATATATACACACACACACACACGTGAATACTGACTTTAGAATTTTATGGTTTGTTAGGATTTGATTGAAATGTAATAATTAATAAAATAATAATTCAAATTATATGAATATCAAAGATAATATTTGATGGTTCTATTCAATCCTAAAATATAAATCGTAATAATTAATGACACAGATAAATGGAATATTTTAATAGTTCTCTATGACTCTTTCCTTTTCCTTTGATCGTTATAAGCAATTTTTTTACAGTACATTTATAAGTAATATTTAATGTCATCAAGATTAAATAAATTGATATTTACCATTAAATTTTAAAATTTAAATTATCTTTAATGGTAGAGATTAGTTTTTTAAGTTTCTTTGTCATTAATCATCTTTATAACTGATTTATTTTTGCAATAAATTTACAAATGATAATTATAGTTATCAAGATCAAATGAATGAAATATTTAGAATTAGATTTGAAGAATTAAATTACCTTTTAGCAATAATGATTTCTCGAATTCTTATTTACCTTAATCATATATTTTCATTTCTGTTTACCTTATCAAATTTAATGCATTAATATGAGGTAAACTGAATATTTAGAATTAGATTTTCGAAATTATATTGTTTGAAAAATAAAGATTTTCTTATTTAGTTATATTTATATATATATATATATATATATATATATTATATTATATGTTAGAGGAGATTCACAAATATCACAATTTTGACAACATTTTCCTCGCATTGAGAAACAATAAACACGTGTCTGTGTTATTTTCTTCATCATATCTTCTAGTTGGTTTGAAACATGTTTCATTCTAAAATTATTTAAGTGATCAACATTTTCACTTTAGCCATAACAATAGTGATAGTGTTCATCAACTATATTGCATAATTTATTCTGTCTAGATCACTACAAAGAAAACAGCTTCAGCATATAGTTTTTTAACTACATGGTGTATAACTAATATTTTTTAGGCCCATTAAATTCTTGAAACCTGAGATCTTCATTAAATAAAGCGTTATAGTTTTTTTGTTGTTTTAATATTACGATAAAGTTATAGGAATATAGAAATATTCAAAGAACTTAAGGATTCAAAGCAGAATCCGAAATGATGTTAGAAAATTTTGAGAACAAGAAGAAGATTGTTTATGTTGTGATAAGAATAGTTTTTTCCACCACTCTGAAGTATAAAAAGCATAACAAATACTATAACCTTTAAATAGAATTGCAACAAAATGTTATATTTATATCATATTTTTATTTATATTTTTTAATTTGAATTGGAAATATTTTGAATTTTGAAGTTGTGGATGGTGGTTTGATACGGGCAAGTTGGTGCTTCTAGAATTGGAAAAAAAATTGTCACTTTTTATACCTGTTTTAATAACAATATATATAAAAGTGAGACATTTTTTATACTTGGTTGACAACAGGTTTAAAAGTGAAACTTTTTATACCTATTCTAAAAATAATCGGTATAGAAGTAAGTCTTTTTATACCGGTTTTAAAACTAGTATAAAAAGTAAAAGACTATCTATATCCCCTACTTTTATATTTGCTGAAAAATCGATATAAAAAAGCTTTTTTTTAACACATATAAAGAAGCTTTTTTTTGGCATAATGTCATGTTTTGATTTGGTATCACTCTCTTCCCATGACTATTATTCTCATTGATTACTCTTTAAATACTTTAACGACTACCTTTTACCGATTGGTTAACTGTTTGTTCGCTCGGTGCATTGGCCTGACAGGTATCCATACAGTATATTATCTTTATCTTATTTTTATCTTTTTTTC
>NC_028352.1:18079377-18119792 GCF_000741045.1 Vigna radiata var. radiata | reverse complement strand
TCTTTATCTTATTTTTATCTTTTTTTCTTTAGTTAGTGTGTTATTATTTCTTATTTGTATTTTAGACTTACTCCATATTTCTTTTATTATAAATAAAGGACTTTATATGTATATTGAGCACAAGAGATATTAATTTCATACATATTTTTTCATTATATTTAACACTCTACTTTGTCATTTGCTAGATGTAATTGGAGAGTCATGTAATTATGTGTTATTTCTTTAACTTATTGAGATTTGAATGTATTTGGTCTTTTGACTATTAGCCTTGCTATCAAGCTCCAACTGCCATTGCTAATGTAAGGAGAAGATATCATGATAGGGCTGGAAGGAGAAGGCACCACAAATTTCTCCATAGGCCATACCATCATGCACAACCTGTGCAAGAGATTAGAGGTCACTCCATCTTTCGTCCTTCAATAACTACTCCATCCTATAGAGTTCCAACATATCCTTCAAGCAGTTCCCAAGTTCATATACAAAATGCACCATTTGCAGGCAACATGCATGATATTTCCCTTGAGGCTTTTTTTCGAGATGATGTAATATGTCATTCTCTTTACTTTTTGCTACTTAAAAACCTACTTTTTTTCTCATATATTATGGTCTTTTCTTATATAGGAGGTTCCTTCATTGATTGACCCTTAGAGTGATAGAATTAAAAGGAGAAGACGCCATAAATTTCTCCATAGGCAGTACCAACATGCACAACATGCATAAAGGATTAAAGGTCACTCCAACTTTCATCCTTTAGTAACTGCTTCATCCTGTAGAGTTCCAACATATCCTTCAAGTCGTTCCTCAGTGTCCATACAAAATGTACGATTTGCAAGCAACATGCATAATCTTTCTCCTGAGGCTTTTCCCCAAGATAATGTAATATGTCGTTCTCTTTAGTTTTTGCTACTTAAAAACCTACATTCTTTCCCATATATTATTATCTTTTGTTGTGTGAGAAGTTCCTTCATTGATTGACCCTCATAGTGATATGCGCTTGGACATTGACCCCATGTCATACAAGGTAAGTGTATTATGCATTTTCCTGTGAATGGTAAAACCTTAGTGAATGTGAAAAACTTGAATTTGCTAAGTCTTGGGAATTGGACAACAAGAGCTTCTTGAGTTAGGGGAATGGATTGGCAACATAGATAAGGGTTTGTTAAAAGACATTATTGCAAGACAAATGAGTACAAAAACTTATCTATTACCTAATGACTCGAAGGGGTCAACTTCTAAGGAACAAGAATTTGATATTTGCATAATATGTCAGGTATCAAATATAGCAACATGAATATTTTATAGGATACTAGTTTAACTATCTTTTTTATGTACTAGATTAGGGATATTAGAATATTTCTAATATTTTAATGTATTAGAAATATGTTTTACTCTTTCTCATATTAATTGGAATGTTTATGCATGATTTCACAGGAACAAAGAAGAGATTGAAATTCTTCAATGCAAATATGAATACCACCATGTAGATTGTATAAGGAGATGACTACATGAGAAAAATGTTTATCGCGTGTACAAATGAAAAGCATTAACTATTGTATAAAAGCCAAAACTAGAAACACATAAGTCATTATATAAGTAAATTCATATGTTGTTGTGTATGAAGTAATATATAGAGCTAGCATTTCTGGAATACTGAACAAAGTCATTGTTTACAGTTTTCATGAATTTCCGAATTGATCGGTAGAATAATTATATAGTTGTTAACTTTTGGAAATTACATTATTAATATATTTTCTTATTTGGTGAAATATGTTTTTTCAATTGTTTAAGCTGTGATGTTATGATAATAGTCGTATGTTATGTTGTATATTTGATGGAATGATAAGTACCATACTTGTCTTATGTAACGAGTTTTGGATCACTTTGTTTTTCCTAGACTTATCTATCATTATTGTTTTTGCAAGGGAAACTTCTACTCTTCTAAATAATTTTTCCTAGAATTATGATTTTTTATCCTATTTTGATTTCTCGCACTTGTTTTATTCTGTAGGATTGTTTATTTTAGTTTTTACGGTGGTGCCAAAGCCAAAGTTTTGATTTTGTGGTTATTATATTTATAGCAGAATTCAAAGTACACGATTGGTTAAACATTTGCTGATGCTTGTTCTCTATAATTTTAGGAGTTTTTGTTGGTTTGATTGGAATATATATGAATTAAACATGGAAATATTCTTTGACATCATGAATTATGTATTTCGAGCTAATGCTTGGTTTTACATTGTGTCTATATG
Source organism: Vigna radiata var. radiata (assembly GCF_000741045.1). Taxonomy (NCBI): domain Eukaryota; kingdom Viridiplantae; phylum Streptophyta; class Magnoliopsida; order Fabales; family Fabaceae; genus Vigna; species Vigna radiata. Next base: position 18,117,543 of record NC_028352.1, on the reverse strand, counting down.
TAATGAAAATTTTCTCTAGTTACTTGAACCTTTACTTCAAACGTTTCATAACTCACAAGAAAGTTCTGAGAGATGCTTGTTCCGTAAAGAAATTTTACAAAACCCTATAATTCACCAATAGGAAACCAACTTTGAGACTTGAGTTAGGAATTAAAGAGAAAAACAACTAAACACATGTAATCAGTAACAATTACATGATCAAGGTTCAAGAATGTTGGAGTGCAAACAAAGTACTATATTAAGTGAAAGAAGGACTGGTCAAGAGTTTATATACACATAGATATCTCCAATGGTAAGAGGTCTTTTAGAATGGTACCAAAAACAAATCCGTAAGAGCTTGACCCAAAGCGGACAATGTCTTACCATGTGTACGCCCCCTGTGATCAGGTTGGACGAACCTCTCCCAACAAAGGACGAACAGAAAAAGAGACAAAACAATTCATTGGTTCAATATAAGAAATTCTAGACACTCCCTAATCAACAATTCTAGTATGAGAAAATCTAGAAAGATGCAAGAGAAAACAAAATATTTTAAAGAAATAAAATGTATTTAGACAAGTGGGATGTTAATGAATGGGGTGGGTTGCTAATTTCACCTCCTACCACGTCAAAAGCTTCCGGAAAATGTTTCCATAAAAGAGGAGGTGATTGATTTTCGGATATAAATTCAGGAATTGATAGGAGAAGTGGTATGGTTTAGGAAGAAAATGATCGCGTGGAGCAACTAATTGTATAAAACATTTTAAATATTTAAAACTGAAGAAAAAAATAATGACGAAAGATCAATGATAGAGACACTAGATACGAATATTATTATATACTAAAAAAACTTAAGAGAAATATTTATAATAAATTAAACATAAAATTTAATCTTAATGAACTTAAGTTAGATATATTTATTTAAATTTTTTTAAATAAAAATAAATTAAATATAACAAATATATTTAAATATAAAAATCATATAAAGTAAAATAATTTATTTAAATATAAAAAATAAAACATGGCACAAATTAAAAATTGATTATAATATAATTGTGATATATTTTTAAAATAATATTATCTTATTTGATTATTTTATATTATGTTATATATTTAATTTTTCGTATAATTATTGTAGAATTTATTTTATTGATTAATATTTTTTCTTAATTAAAATTTTATTTTATTTTTTACGATATTTATATCCAACAAAACTTTAATATATCCCTTAAAAAAATTGTTTTAAATTTTGAAAAATTTGTAAAACTTTTATGTTCTGAATTAAAAAATAAAATAAAATAATATTAAAAAGAAATCTAAATTAAAAAATCTAAAATATAATAATAATTATATAATTAATCATATATTGAATTTAAATTTTAAATTCAAATGTAAAATAATAATTCAAATAAGTAAAATATTATGTAAAAGTTTTAAGAAGAAAAAAAAAACTCAAAACTTAAGAAAATATTTAAATTTTAGTATAATTAAATTTTCTTAAGTAAATTCGTTTGGATTGTCTTCTTCCTTCATTCTTTGGTGGGCAACTCTCGCTCTGCAACTCACCCTCTCTCCCTCTGCAACTCTGCTTTTATAGCTTTCCGTTTTCAACCATAGATCTTCTTTCTTTTTCATCCACTGACCCGATGCTTCAATTTATAAATTTTCCGATTTTCCGGCGCTGCCACGCACTCAAAACGCATCCTTTCTCCACCCACCGCATGGCCATGGGCATGGTGGATATCCTACGTACCCATATCTACCAAAGCAATGAAAGTATTGAAAACTCGTTGTCTAAAATTAAGCCTAAACTTGATTCTCAATGTGTCATTGAAGTCCTCAACTCCTGTCATCCCAAACAATCTCTGTTGGGACTCAGATTTTTCATTTGGGCTGGATTTCAATCTGGCTACAGGCATACTGCTTACACATACAACAAAGCTTGTAAATTGCTAGGGATTCAACAAAATCCCCAAATTATACGTGATGTCGTTATTTCTTATGAGACAGAAGGGTGTTTAGTCAATGTTAACATGTTTAGGGAGATTATGAAGCTGTGCAAAGAAGCCCAATTATCTGACGTGGCATTGTGGGTGTTGAGGAAGATGGAGCAGAGTTTCAAAATTGGTGCTGATACTGTGATATATAATGTAGCTATTAGGCTGTGTTGCAAGAATGGCAACGTTGAAGTGGCTGAAAAGTTGATTGAGGAGATGAGTTTGAAAGGTATTTATCCTAATCTTATTACTTACATGACAATAGTAGAAGGATTATGTGATGCGGGTCGCCCAGAACATGCTTATTCTTTGCTTAAAGTTATGAGAGTGCATAGATGTTCACCCAATTTGGTCCTTTTATCAGCCATTGTAGACGGCTTGTGTAGGTGTGGATCTATGGAAATGGCATTGGAGTTGTTGGATGAAATGGAGAAAGGTGGGGATTGCAGTCCAAGTGTTGTTACTTATACCTCTGTGATTCAAAGTTTCTGTAAGAGAGGTAAGTGGGCGGAAGCATTGGACATTCTAGATAGAATGAAAGCTTCGGGGTGCCCTGCAAATCGTGTTACTGTTTTTACTTTGGTTGATAGTCTTTGTGTTGAGGATCGTGTAGAAGAAGCGTACAAGTTGATTGATAAGTTTGTTGTTGAACATGGTGTTTCTTATGGTGATTGTTGCAGTTCACTTGTGATTTCATTGATAAGGATTAAAAAGCTGGACGAAGCAATGAAGCTCTTCATGGAAATGCTTTCTGGTGATGTCAGACCAGATACTTTGGCATCTAGTCTTTTGCTAAAGGAGCTATGTATAAAGGATCTAGTATTGGATGGATTCTACTTGCTTGAAGCAATTCAGAACAAGGGATATTTGTCTGCCATTGACTCTAGTATTTATTCTATTCTTTTATTTGGCCTTTGTCAAAGAAGCCATGTGGCAGAGGCCACAAAGTTAGCCAAGATAATGCTTAAGAAATCAGTTTCGCTGCAACCTCCGTACAAAGATCGGTCAATCGATGTCCTAATAGAATATGGGGAAACAGATCTTGTGAACCAGTTGACTGGCATTCGTAGGGGACTTTGATGATAAAATGCCTTATGAAGGGAGTCACGTCCATTGTTCTCTGCTATCTGGTCATATCATAAGTTTGTATTGTATAACAACAACAATAAGAATTGGTTTCCATGATGTAGTCTGATGATACTTTGTTTATTTCTTCCCCATGTTAATGATCAGGGGAGGGTTTCTTGTGATGTTGACACAGAGCAGATTGTCCTTGATGAAGATGAGTCCAGTTGTGCAAATGCGTGGATCAATACCACTTTTTTGGTCAATTTGTACGAAATAGTTGAGATTAATATTTATCTTGTTCATTGTTCAATTTATACTGTTATAAACTATAATGCAGGAAGTTCTCTTCTTTTTTTTTTTTTTTTGTTCTTTCTTTTCCTTTTGACTTCCAGTGCTAAGAGATATGGCAATCCAATTATGGTTCTGAATCTGATTAAGGTAATTCCTCAAATAAAAATAGTTAGTTAGTGCTGAAAAAGCTAGTAAATATCTTTGTGCTTGTGAATTGATTCTTTTTTTCTTCTAGCAAGGGACCTGACTTCTATTTGCATGACTTCTATTTGCATCCTGGTTCTTGTAGTGAAAATTGATTTCTATCTTTGTCCTGTGCTTCTACCAAATGACTTCCCATTTGAAATTTGAATTTCAATCTAGCAAGTTCTTTTAATTCATCATATCAAATCATAAGTGCAAATTTCAAATGAATAAAGATGTAAAAGAAAAGCCTAACACACTGCTAACAGTGCCAAGCATGGTAGAATATTTGTCTCTACTGTCTTTAGCTGTGAATCCTCTACCAAATATGATTCTTTGTTTCATGTGTGTTTGCAATAATAAATTGCTTCTTTCGTAAAGTAGAAAATATTTTATAGTTTCTTGTAGCTCATTTAAATGATGAAATAAATGCCTACCCTTGAGAAAAGGTCTCAAGAAATGATGTTGAGGCATGAATTTGCAAGTGTTGTTGGTTATCTTAACCAGATTCTACTCGTAGAGAACCCTGTTACGTTTTCCACTCATACTTCAGCTATGAGGTTTGACCACTTGCTGCTCTAGAGCCCTCACTATTAATATATGCACTTTCCCGAATTAAGAGACATAGAACTAGAAGTCTCCATGAAAATCGTGAAATTATTGAATAAATTCATATTCTTTCTTGTTTTGATCTTGCATTTGTTAAGGTTTTGATCTATGGTTAAGCTTTCCTGTATTATCTATTTTTGGACTTTGAACATGAAGTTTGTTTCCGGTTGTCTTTTCATTTTTGTCTGTTTCACTTCAGTTTTGGATTATTGAGAAGTGGACTTAATAATCCTGATAGTAGTATCGCCAGCTCCATGCAATGGGTTTGACTGATGTGCCAAAAGTGGATCCTGATAGTAGTATCGCTGCAGCTATAATGGATATGTATCAAAGCATGGGGGATGCTCTTGCTCAGTAGTATGGTGGTTCAGCAACTCACAATACTGTATGACATATTTTATGAGAATCTCTCTGACAAATATCTAATCTCCGTCTTCTTATGCTATAGGACAAGTGTATATATTTTGGTGAATGACAGGTGTTTCCGGAGAGGCATGGAAAGTGGAGAGCAACAACACGATCAACAGAGTTTTTGAAGTCGATAAAACGATATTATAGCAATGCTTTCATAGATAGTGAAAAATAAGATGCAATAAACTTGTATTGTTCCTCTGTCCCTTGGTTAATCTAGTGTTCAATAAATAATTAATATTTTAAATATTTAATATATTGTTCTTTTTCTAGATTTTTAGGTTACTTCCAACCACATGAAGGGAAACCTGTTCTGTAAGAGGATTAAAAGTGTATGAAAGAAAGAAAAAGAATGCAGGGAAGGATAAAGAGTAATAAAGGCGGGAAATAGTAGAACAGTAGGATATCAGTTAGTTGTTGGAGGGAAAGGGGGAGAGTATAAATAGAAGTTAGCTAAGGAGACGAGTGGCTATTCTGTATCTTTGGCTTGCACTGGAGCATTGTCCAGTGGAGGAAGGTTTAGGCTTCCTTGAGAGAGCACATTGTACAATGAATTCTTTGATTCTTTCAATAGTACAAGTACTATTCCTTATTTTATGTTAGTTCTTGGGAGTTATGGAGACTCCTATTTTTATTTTGATATTAGGAATTACTGTAAGTGTACTAGCAATTGTATGGTTAGAAAGAGAAATATCTGCAGGGATACAACAGCGTATTGGACCTGAATACACCGGTCCTTTTGGAGTTCTTCAAGCTCTAGCAGACGAAACCAAATTATTTTTTAAAGAGAATCTTATTCCATCTAGAGGAGATATTCGGATTGACTTCTTGATTAAAGAAGTCTATCAAGACTAGTCCGACCTGTTGGATCCCAAATGTCAAGAGGGAGAGTGATGGAGGGCAAGGTGAACTATTGGAAGGAAGAATCGACGCCATGGAAAAAACGATGGAAGAGTTTCGTGCAAAGATGCGAGGGATGACTCAAGATTTGGGTCGTGTTCTTGGGAGAAGAGGAGGGAACTAGGGAAGGAGCTCCGAGGGCAATCGCGACTCGGTCAATGGAGGTAGGGAGAGGCATAGGGAAGGAGCTGATGACAAACCGGAGGAGGAGTGCGGAGACGTTCAGAGAAGATGGATGAAAAGAGTGGAATTACCCACTTTTGATGGTAACGACCCCATGGGTTGGATTGCTAGGGCAAAGAAGTTCTTTGAATTGCAAAACGTGACAGAGAAGAAGAAGATGAAGTTAGTTTACATATGCATGGAAGGAGGAGCGAGTTACTAGTTGTGATTTTGGCGGAAGAAAATCAAGAACCCAACCTGGGAAGCGCTAATGGATGCAATGGCAAGGAGGTTTGGCGGGAAGCATAGGGGAACTATTTTTGAAAAACTAGCAATGGTGCGATAGAAGGGGACTGTGGAGGAATACATGCAAGAGTTCGAAATTCTTGTGGCTTAGGCGACAGGAGCGGCGGAGGAGCAACTGCTTGGTTACTTCTTCGTAGGATTACAAGAAGGGTTGAGGAATCTCATCAAGCCACATTATCCGTGCGATCTCTTAACTGTGATAGAGAGGGCTCGTGACTTGGAACAGGCTGGGTTTTTTCCATGGGTGAGTAATGGCGAAACGACACAAAAAGGGGGACAAGCATGGGGTAGTACCCGACCAACAGTGGCATCGTCACGAGGGCGAAGACTTACTACAAGGTTTCGGACGACCATGGGGGCATGGGAGGAGGAAACAACCCGAAGAGGGAAGGAATATCAAATGCCGCGAGCTCCAGAGTGAGTAGTAATGCAGGAGATGGGTACAGAGTCAAGGGGTGCACACATTACCCCACCAAGAATACATCAAGAGGAGGGGGAAGGGTTGATTAGTAGCTTGGCAAGCCATAACTTCATCTTGACCAAATTGGTCGAGGAGCTAGGTCTGGAGAAGGAGGAAACTCCACCATATCGGGTGTGTTTGGGTGATGGTTAGAGGAAGGAGAGTCATGGGTGTTGTGTGGGAGTTACATTGACCCTGGAAGGGGCTGAGATCAAGGGGAATTTTTATTTCTTTGAATTAGGGAGTGGACATTATTTTGGGAGTACCTGGCTGACAACCTTAGGAGAAATTAAGGTGGATTGGAAGGAAATGTCTATAAAGTATGGGCTAACAAACAAAGATGTAGTGAAGGGGAGATCACACACTGACGAGAAGAATGGTTACTCTTGAGGCACTTTTGAAGGAGACGGAGGTTGAGACTATGGCCTCGGTGTGAAGTCTTAGCCAGGCAGAAGTGGCAGTAACAGACCCAGGGGAAGAAGGGTTGACTACTAAGCAGGAGGATAGTTTGGAACATGGGAAAGTTTAAAGGGGTATTTCAGAAGCCTCTGGGGCTTCCTCCTGTTAGGAGAGTAGACCTTCGAATACCCATAAAGGAGGGTGCGACTCCTATCAACGTAAGGCCTTATCGTTACCCACATTTAGTGAAAAATGAAATTGATAAACAAGTAGAAGAGATGCTAAGTTTAGGTATCATATGACCTAGTACCAACCCCTATTCGAGCTTCGTGATCTTGGTCAAGAAGAAAGATGGGAGTTGACGCTTTTGTGTGGACTACAGGACATTAAACCGGGTCACAATTCCTAACAAATACCCTATCTCGGTGATTAGAGAAATACTAGATGAGTTACAGGGGGCAACTTTTTTCTCCAAAGTGGATCTCAAGTCTGGGTACCACCAATATAGATAACCTATATCTACTTACTTCCTACTATTCCCACCAAAACCCTATATCCCAATCCATCTATTCCCAGGAAGAAGACCAAAACAAAACGTATAACTTAAATAAACTTACCTCCTTAACAAGAAGAACTCCAACCTTCAGATGTACAACTTTCTTTGAATCTTCAAATGTGATTTCGTGTTTGCCCCCAACTGCATACACAACACACTTGCTTAAAATCTCATTTCTAAGAGATGACGAAGTTAGGTTCAACCAAGTAATAGACAATGCACACACTTAACATACTTAATATGATTTGAAAAATGAAACAATCAACGTGGCACACAGTAATCAGGGAAGGTGGCATCACACGTGGCTCACTGTTTGCCACCTCACAGAAAATTTAACGCCATTGAATTTTAAGGACTATAAATATGAGTTTTCAAAACTAAGAGGACGAAAATGAACAAACCTTTCAAAGAGGAACGAAACCCAAAATCGATGATAGTTTAGGAACTAAAAGCATATTTAACCTATTATTATATTACATATATGACAAAGACAACTACGTTGTCCATAGCAGAGGAAAGAGAAAAAATTGTTAACATTGTTTTTACGTATTTAACAAAAAAGACTTGATTGAGGAAAATTTTATCAGGTTTGGACGAAATCGAAACCTTTTAACTAAGTTTGAACTAAATTGAAACTTTTATTTTTAAAGGTTGGACCAATTTGACACACTGCACTCAAACCAGAGATAAAGAAAACTATTAAACCATTTATAAAACAAATTAGTCTACCCACAAAATTTTCTTTTTTTTAATAATTGTTTTATTTTATATACAAAAATGTTAGGTAGTGAAATGTAGTAAAAATGCTTACAAAATCAAATCGTAATTTCCTGAGGTGTGTAGATGACTGTCCTTAAGGACTTATCCGCGGTGTATTGCGCAAGTCCCCAGGATACAACAGGAACTTCTCGAAAGTATTCGAGGATCACAGAACTAGCAAGAAAACTTTGATAGAGTTTATACCCAGGATAAAAAAGAATGAAAACTAAGAAAAGAGGAGAATGAGAAAGACTCGTTTGTGATCTCTTTGGAATGGAGAAAGAGCAAAGATAGGGGAAGAATAAAATCAATAAAAGACATTAAAAATAATAAATAATTTAACCATTGTAGCACTTAAAAATTTGACTATTGCTAATTAATAAAAATATTAACATTGCAAAAGTTTATGGACGTTGCACAATTTTCAATTGCAATAAAATGATAATGTTTTACAACAATACCCCACTTATTGCAAAAGAAAGTTGAGAGAAAAATAAGAGAAACTTTTATCCTGGGTCTCGTAGGATGTAATGCATCAGAGTTGGTATAGCAAGTTATATGAACCAGTCTTAGATTAAGATACTTAACACACAATGTAGTTGGTATAACAAGCTATATGAACCAAAGACACTTGACGTGTGTTAGAGGTTTATCAATCACAATACACCCCACAATCCTTGTTGTTATCGTTGTGTTGCAGGCCATGCGCGTGTTCGGTATTCATGAGTGCTCTAGAGATCATGCCAAGATCTTATGCAAGCGGCCCCACTTGACACTCATATAGGTGATTTCATCAAGTGTATTTTAAAAATCATACACCACCCATAAGGGATATGAAAATCATTAAAAACTTTGTTTAAAATAAAATTCTCACATAGAATTTTAATGACAAAGTTTAACCTCTCAATATTGCAGTCTCTAGCACTTTCACACACACCATAGGAAGGGACATAATTGATTAAAATCAATTTAGTGCTATCAAAACTAACAAGTGACTTGTTTTTACCCATATGAACCTTATTCATGGGATCTCCAATCACAAAGGTTGGGTTATCATCACTTGTTTGTTTACAAGTGGCTTAAGTCTCATTCCCCTCGATGTTTCTAATATCATTTGTGTTCCCAGGAGTTTTGTCAGAGGATTTGCTAGATTCAATTCTGACTTCACATAATCAATGGAAATAGTTTCACTCTTTAGCAACTGCTTCACCAAATTATGTATCAATTGTATATGTCTATTCTTTCCATTGTAATTCTTCTTTTTAGCTATAGCTATTACCGATTGACAATCACAATGTATTGATACAGATGGGGTTGGTTTCATTCCTAATGGAAAGTTCGCTAAGAAGTTTTCCAACCACTCAACCTCATTTTCAGCCATCTCAAGAGCAACAAACTCAGATTCCATTGTTGATCTTGCAATAATAGTTTGCTTGGCTGATCTCCATTTAATCGCACCACCCCCAAGTGTGAATACAAAACCACTAGTGGATTTTGTCTCATTTGAATCAAAGATCCAGTTAGCATCACTGTACCCTTCTAGTACAACAGGAAATCCACAATATTCAATGGCATAATCCATTGAACCTCTTAAGTATCTCATAAGCCTAGCAAGTGCATCCCAATGTTCCTGATTTGGACATTGAGTGTACCTACTCAGTCTACTTACTGCATAAACAGTATCAGGTCTAGAAAAGCTCATTAAGTGCAGTAAGCTCCCAATTATCTGGACATACTGAGGCTGAGATAATGATTCTCCTCTATTTTTCATTAATTTAGAATTAAAATCATAAGGGGTACTCACTGGTTTTAAATCATAAAACTCAAACTTCTTAAGAAGTTTCTCAATGTATTGTTCTTGAGATAGTAATATATTATCTCCCTTCCATATGATTCTAATACCTAAAATCACATTGGCTTCACCCATGTCTTTAATTTCAAATTTTAATCCTAGAAACAATTTAGTTCTAGCGACAATCTCATTGCATGTACCAAAGATTGACATGCCATCCACAAACAAGCATATAATGACACTATCACCATTTTCAGATTTAGAGTACACACATTTATCAACATCATTAGGTGAAAAGCCAAATTTATTTCTTGAAGTAATTAAATAAAACTACCTACACTCCCACACTTTTAAATACCTGGTTGTGCTTCTCTTATTTGTAGGTAAAGTATACGAAAATATACTCAAGTACCACATCTTATTTCTTTTTCTTTCTTATACCACATTAATTTATCTTTCCAATAAATTAATTTGATTTCCAATTAATTACTAAATGAATAGTAATAACTTTATTCCCATAATTATAATTATTATTAATCTTTTCGTCTCTCTCCCTTTATAATTTATTTTCATTAATTAATATCAATAATTAATTAATTTATTTTCCATTACTTTAATTTAATTTTAAAATCAAACCTAAGGCTCCAAATAATCCAAACTCTGAACTGGTAGCCCAATTAAGTTTGAATTGAACCAACCACAATCAACAGTGTAAACTCTGCTCCTACAACCCAATATATTCAAATCCAACCTAGGATTCACCCATGGCCCAAAAGAATTCCACGAGGGAGGTCACTGCAACCCCCTGACTGCCGGCAGCTCCCCTGCCGCAACTCAGACAACCACCAACAAGAAGAAACTACCATGGCCAAGCCAGTTTCAACTCCAACAAGAAACCAGAATCGTGAAGAATAGAAACTCCGGGAAAAATCAAATTAAAGCCCTAATCTCAAACCTTAAGATCAAAACAACAACCTGCAAACCACACTCCTAAAACAGGAATCACCAAAAGTGAACCGAGAAAGAATTTAGGAATAAGAACATAATTTCCTGCAAAACCCCAACCCTAAATCAGAGAACGACGCGAAGAACAATGCTTCTCCTTTTAGCGGACGAACCGAACCAGAGAAGAGGTCGCGCCCTCGGCCCGCCAACGCAGTGCCGCTGTTGCCGGAGTTCGCCTCTCTCCTGCGTAACAACCCCCAACCAAAGAAGAAGAAAAAAAGTCTCTCTTTTGCAAATCACGAGTCAGAACGGAAAGAAGGTCAGAATGAAAAGAAGAGGAGAAGAAGAACGACTCAAGCGTCATCGTAGCACCGACGTCTTCGTCGCCACAAGTCTTCTGCCTTTGCCCGTGACAAGTATCACACCCTGAGTTGGGTTGTCCGCGAGAGAGAAAAACCAAAGTTGGGTCGTCCGCGAGAGAAGAAAAGATTGAGGGAAGATTCTGATTAGGAATCTAATTTAGGGTTTCCTTCTAGCATTCCATTAGGATTTAGAATTAAGGGTTAAATATGTTTTTAGTCCCTGAACTATTACTCAATTTTGGTTTTAGTCCCTACTCGAAACATCAATGGTTTTTAGTCCTCATTGTTTTGAAACTCTCACTTTTCATCCTTAAAATTGGATGCATTATCTTTCAATGTATGTGGCAAACGACGAGTGTACATTTAATGCCAATTTTCCCTTCATTGGCTGCCACGTTGATTTTGATTTTAGTGATGGCCACGTGTGTTGATTGAAATCATATTAGCACAATTAGGGTTCTTATTTCTCAATTGGGGAAAAAAATATTTACTCCAAGCTTTCAACTACGGAAAGAAAATCAAAGAACAAATCAATTACTGAAGCAAAACGCCTCACCATCACAGCCTGAGTGAACACCCTCTCCTTCATCTTCAGAAGTTCAACCCAAATAGAAGGAGAAACCCATTTTTTTCCCAACCCAATGCTTAACAGAAACCATTCTCTACACCAATCATAAAATCTATTTTCTCAATCCCCAAGACTCACGCCCAGCACAGTACAAACAAGAAGATGATTGCCGGCGGTGGGTGTGGACTCCGAGTAGAGGCGATGCAACCATGACGATTCATTTAATCTTCGTTTCGCATAACAGAAGAAGAGGAGTTTTTTCGCCGGCAATAGAGTGGCGGCCCTGGCTGGCGGCAACGTCTTGAGACGAGGCGCAGGAAGAACCTCACGCGAAGAGGAGAGACCTTGGTGCGATGGCCAGTAGAGATTGTGACTACAATCCGTGCCACTATGTGACGACTCTTTCGACGAGGGCACTAGCGAAGGTGCGGATGGCGGCTCACGGTGGTCGCTCGAATTGAGGCTGGGACGTGGTCACCGAACGACGGAGGTATGCGCCTATGGGTTTTCTTGGTCAGAGAAGGAGACCCTAGGTCCCATTTCAATGAAATGGTGAAATGAAATGGGAAGGCAGAACCCTAATCTTCTGCTGAAACACTTGGGTCAAATTACTGGCCTAGTTCCCTTCCTTTAAAATAAAATGAAACCTTTTCAATGTTCCACAAACTAAATCCACACTTAACATATTTAATCTGATTTTAAAACTTAAATAGCGAATGTGGTAGTCAGTGAAAACGAAGCTGGCATTGAACAACCTTCTTCGTTTGCCACAGCACAAAATATTTAACGCTGTCCAATTTTAAGGACTAAAAGTGAGAGTTTCAAAACAAGGAGAACTAAAAACCGTTGATGTTTCTAGTAGGGACGAAAACCAAAATCGAGTGATAGTTCAGAGATTAAAATCATATTTAATCCTAGAATTAATTATAAAATTTATTTAATAAAAGAAACCGCTGCTACTGATACTATCTCCTAACATTTCCTTCTCAGATTAATTAAACATAATTCATGGCTACCTTCTCATTGATTCACATTTATTTAAATCATCTTCTTTCTTAAAAATAATTAACGTGAACCCTAAATTTTAATTAATAAGGAATCTTAATTTTTAATTTATTTCTAAATATAATGAAAAAGAAAGTAATCACGACAATGTATAGTTTCCAATTTCTCTCATACTCCTTCATTTTCAATTAATTCACTTTCAAGGTATTAAAGGAATTTCATGAATAAACAAGAAAAACAACAAATAAAACCATCATTTATCGATTCAGAAATAAAGAATATTCCAAGTCTCACGAATTAATATCCTAACAAATAATTCAAGGCATTCATAACGAAATTAACGTAAACAAATAATTGATTATAATTAATTTGCGCACCTGTTACTTTTGACTGAAATATAAGTCATTAAGATTGTAGTAAAAATGCTTACAAAATCAAACCGCAATTTTCTGAGGCGTGTAGATCACTGTTCTTAAAGACTTATTCGCAGTGTATTGCACAAGTCCCTCAAGATACAACAGGAACTTCTCGAAAGTATTCGAGGATCACAGAACTAGCAAGAAAACTCTGATAGAGTTTATACCCAGGATAAAAAAGGATGAAAACTAAGAAAAGAGAAGAATGAGCAAGACTCATTTGGGATCTCTTTGGAATGGAGAAAGAGCAAAGATAGGGGAAGAATAAAATCAATAAAAGACATTAAAAATAATAAATAATTTAACTGTGACAACACTTAAAAATTTGATTGTTGCTAATTAATAAAAATATTAACGTTGTAAAAGTTTATGGACATTGCACAACTTTCAATTGCAATAAAATGATAATATTTTGCAACAGTGAAATTATTATATAATGAAATATAATGAAAATTAAGTTATATTGTTATAATAGTTATTATTAAAATAATTAATTAATAAATTTAAGTGACATGATAATAATTTCAGTTTTAAATAGAATAACTGAAATTGATATATTGAAAGGAAAAGTTTTATAAAACAAACTAGTTTACGGGTTTTCTATTTTTTTAATAATTATTTTCATTTTATATATAAAAATAACAAAATGGAAATTATTATGTAATGAGATATAATGAAAATTAAATTATATTGTTGTAATTATTATTTAAAGATTTAGTATTAACTTTCTTTGTTCTACTTTGATCATATTTTCTTGTTGTTTCATCTCCTTAGTATTAGAATTTTCGCTTTCATAAAGTATATTAGTTCATTTAGAGGTTATTTTCAAACCTCCACAAAACGAGCTTTCTTAAACTTCAAAAAAGTATGATCCACTTCAAAAACATAATGAGGTGAATATAATGTTGTAAACCTTGCAATCTAATAATAACGAGAGTGACATAATCTAAAAAAAACATGACACTTCACCACCAACAGAAATATAAATTCTTAACAATAGAATATTCATGGACAACACAAATATTATCATGATTTGACTCATGTTGTGACTAAGCAACAAACGATTAGTGCACCATAACAAAATGAACCATAGGTTCCAACACAAATTCACTATAGGGTCCACCACTTGCTCCACCATAGGCTCTACCACGAGCTTCACAACAGGCTGCATAACAACCTTCGCAGGCTTTAAAGTTGAACCTCTAGAGCACTTATTCCTATCTTATGCACTAACCATCTTAAGATAATAAATTTATTGTATTTTTGCAGTAATTGTTTTCTTCCTACCATAAATTACATTTGCATCTTTTGTCATCGTTTAAAGTTATATAGGTCATGACTAATCATTTTACATTTTGAACAAAAATAAGACGATTTATCATACTCTACATCACAAAAAACTCAAATCCTAGTCTTTCCTCTAAAACTTGATTAGGAAAATCAGATAATAAATCAACGTCAACCAAGACACATGCAAAGAAACATCAATATTTATTCATAGTGTAATCATCTAAAGATAAAGGTGTGTCAATGCCACACACAATTGAAAAAAATTTCCTTTGATTATCAATTTCCAAAGGAAGGCCATGTATGCGCACCCAACATTGGATTTTCGTGAGCTTTATATAAGTTGGAACAAAATTTTTAGACCAAGCAAAATCACGAAGAGTTCCAAGAGACAAATTTCAACTCCAACCAACAAAACCCTTCTTATATCCTTAAGCAAAGAAAAAACAAATTCATAGAATCCTTTGATAAGATAAATTGTTGCCCACTGACCCAAATGTTTCCAGACCACATTAAGCTTCCTACAAAAAGTCTAAACGTGTGATATGTTTATCCCTTTTGTTAACAAAATACGTCAATGCAAATTATTTTTGCAATTCTCTAGACCAACAAGATAAACCTCTATTAAATTGTTAGAACCAATAAATCTCAACCAAGAGGGGAGGTGAATTGGTTTAGAATATGATTTTTCCCTTCTTGAAAAAATGCAATATATGTGATTGTTTTAAATGAACTTTCTTAATCAATCAAAGATGTAAAAACAAGTAAAGAAAGAAAGACAAGATTCACATAAGATTTTATATTGGTTCAACTCTAATGAGTTTACATTCAATCTTCTTCCAAACAACCTAAGTTGGAAGGGATATGACTATGAGAATGTAAAGATTACAGAATTATACAATCACTTATGCAATCTTAACCTCTAACAATCAAGAACAACTCTTTATGTGATTCTACACACAATCACTCTAAAACCTTGTCTACACAACAAGTATAACAATAGTAAACAAGTTTACAATAAAAGTAAAAAAATGAAAACACCTTAAGTGTAGATTTTATACAAGAACTCAGAATCACCCTTTAGTTGCATCCAACCATACTTGAAAACTTATTGTCTTGATCTCCACGAATTTAGGTTCTTTTTTCTCTAAGAATGCTTGATGCTTTTTCTTTCTTCACATATTAATGTTGTGAATGGTACTTCTCCTATTAGAATCAAGACAAGACCAATTTATATACATAAACATAATACTGGTATTTTCAATTAATTAGGTATTTAACAATTGTTTCAAATAGAGAGCAAGCATCTCCTGACATGCATTTTAACAGATTCAATAATCAGTTAAAGCCTGGTGTTTCTAACATCTTCAAGACAATTGAGACATCATAAAAAATCGATTAAACACTTTTGGAATATCATCATAAACAAATTATTTATCAATTTTCTCCCCTTTCAACAATCTTTCTCTTTTTCTATAATGGTAAACCTATGTTCATGCATGTAAAGCTTTCTCCCCCTTTTGGCACAAGGAAAGGATATTGAATAGAAACATAGACTACAAAGTACAAAGAAAATATAGAAGTTATAGCAAGGTTTAAGAAGTTAACCATTTAACAAGGTAATAAGTTCAACTAGATAGCAACTTTTATGCGAAATTTAAGTATGTTTTCAATTTATGAACTTGATGCAAAATTTGAATTCGTTTTTATCTGAAACTCTAATACATTTTAGTCTCCAAACTTAAAATTAATTAATATAGTCATTTAACCAAATTATGTTATTTTTTAACATGTTTCATGCTAGCAATTGAATTGTTTACATCGTTTAACACATTTCGACTTTAATATCAATTGAAAAATGTGTTTAACACGTCAAAAAATTTATTTTAGTCAGGTTAAAATGACTATATCCATTCTTTTTTAAAGGTGAGGGACCAAATGTATAAAGTTTCAGATAAAAACAAATATCGATTTCACGTTAAAGTTTAGACACTAAAAATATATTTAACTTTTTTTAAAAAGCATAAAATTATTTATATTAATATTTTATTTGAAGTATACTTTAAAACCATTTTTTTATTTTAAAGACTTTTTTAAAAGTAATTTTATTTCATTTTTTAAAAAAACTATGCAAGTTTCTATTATATTTCTTGATATAATAAAATTTGGAGATTTACCAGAATTATTATACGTATTTGACAACTAACCATTCTACCCAAAATTATGTGTATCGTATCATAAGTATGGTAAAAATTATTTGTGTATGGTATTATAAGAATGGTAAATTAATACGCTGTGATTAGTGTGTAATTTGTTTTCATAATTAATCTACTTTTACAGTAGATTATTAATGTCATCAAGATTACACAAACTGAATATTTAAAATTAGATTTTCAAAACTAAATTCTCTCTTATAGTAAAGATTTTCCTCTTGATCATCTCTATGTAATTAATGGTGTAATCGATTCACAAATAATAATCAATAATAATAAATGATAAGGTAGATTACTAAATATTTAGGAATTAAATTTTAAAGATTAAATTATTTTTATAACAACAAAGATTTCCCATATCATCAAATACATATTTACAAGTAAAATAATTTAATATAAAGATTTCTCCTCTAATTCTTGGCTTATCATTATATTTTTTATAATTAATCTATTTTTACCGTAGATAATTAATGTCAACAAGATTACACAAACTGAATATTTAAAATTAGATTTCCAAAACTAAATTCTCTCTTGTAGTAAAGATTTTTCTCTTCACTTAAATTACCATCTCTATGCAATTGATGATGTAACTGTTCCACAAATAATAATCAACGATAAGGTAGAGTATTGGATATTTAGGAATTAGATTTTAAAGATTAAATTATCTTTATAACAACAAAGATTTCCCATATCATTAAATACATATTTACAAGTAAAATTTTAATGTAAATTTAAAAATAATAATTAATGATATCAAGATTAGGTAACTGAATATTTAGTATTAAATTTTCAAACTAAAATTATCTTCAGTAATATATTTCCATCTTGAATATTTACCTTAATTTAATTATAATCTTTATAAATAGTGGTACAATAAATTTACAATTTACTCGTCTCAAAATTTTCTTCCACGATCACCGAGAGCTTTTCTATGCATTCAACATTATCTTTCTTTTGTTAACTTCTTAATCACATATCCGGTTTGGTCCGAAACATGCCTCAACTTCATATACACATAATGGAAGTAAGAAGAAGAATTATAGTAAGAAGAAGACACCGACACAGATTTCATCGTCAACAATACCGTGAGCAAGAGATCACAGGTCACTCCAACTTTCCTTCCTACGTAGCAGCTTCACCGTATAGAGATCCAGAAACATCAAATCATTCAAGAAGTTCTTCAATGCCCATACAAAATGCACCTAATAGAGAAAACATGCATAATCTTCATCCTCGTGCATTTCGTGTAATATGTCATTCTTTTTACCTTTAAAAATTCTTAGTCCTTAAAAGCCTACTTTCTTTATCATGTATTATTCTCTTTTCTTGTGCAGGAATTTCCTTCGTATATGCTCATGGACACTAATGACATGTCATACGGGACACTTTATAATATGCAAGAATTTCCTTCATTAGGTGACCCTCATAGTGATATGCGCTTGGACATTGATGGCATGTCATATGAGGCAAGTATATTATATATGTATAGTTTGATGTTTTTTACTGTACATACTAAAATCTTAGTGATTATGAAAAACTTTAAATTGTTAACGGTTTGAAATTGGACAACAGGAGCTTCTTGAGTTAAGTGAATGGATCAATGACAACTCGAAAAGGGGTTTGTCAGAAGACATTATTACAAAACATATGCAGACCAAAAGTTATCTACTACCTGAGAACTTGGGGGATCAAGAATCTGATATTTGCATAATATGTCAGGTATAAAATATAGCAGCATGTATATTTTATATTTTATAGCAACATGTATATTTTATATTTTATAAGGTAGTAGTTTATTTGTCTTTTTGTGTACTAGATTGAGGTTATTCATTAAATTTTGATATATTAAAAATATGTTTTACTTTTTCTCATATTAATTGGAATGTTTTTGTATGATTTTTCAGGATGAATATAAAAATAAAGAGGAGATTGGAATTCTTCAGTGCGGACATGAATATCATGCAGAATGTGTAAAGAGATGGTTACATGAGAAAAATGTTTGTCCCATATGCAAATCAAAAGGATTGACTATTGAAAAGACACGGAAAATTAAATCTACATAATTCATTATTTTAGTGAATTCATATTTTGTTCTGGATGAAGTAATACATATTTCTAACATGTAAGAGTGAAAAACTCATTGTTTAGTATTTTCATGAACAATTACATTTATCATGTTATATTGTTGTTTGAATGTTAACCTTGGAAAATTACATTCTTAATATTTTTTTCTTATTTTTTTTATTAATGTCTTATTTCCAAAAGCATAATATAAAGAACTGGTTCATTTCTTGACAATTTTTTTCTTTTCTTGTTGTGTCAATATATCATACATTAAATGGTATTAATGCGATTGCGTTTTATAAATAAAATCGTAATCAAATACGCTGACAACAAAAAAAAAAGTTATTATTAATCATTTTCATCAAGAAACTAATTTCTTAAAAATCTTATAAAGTCTATTAATTTTTTCTTTTAATAATTGGAAATAGAATTATATGGGATTTATAAAACTGCAAATATTTGGCTTTCGACAGTGGTAAATAAATTATAATAATATTTCATTAACAATATTAGCTTAAACAAACAATTATTTAAAAATAAATCTTTTTAAAATTATATTGATTGAAATATATAGATCAAGGTATACCAGTAAAAGGGTATTATTATCTCGTTTTAATTGCTATTCAATATGTTAAAAATAATAAGATTAAAAATAAAAAATCAGTGAAACTTCAGATATTAAAAGCATATTTAACCTTTATAATCTTATGGTTTGTTAGGACATGATTGAAATGAAATAATTAATAAAATAATGATTCAAATTATATGAATATCAAAGATAAAATGTGATGATTACTATTCAGTCCTAAGATTTATCTCTTTAACTCTTTCCTTTCTTTATGATATTTATAAACAATCTATTTTTACAGTACATTTACGTAAAAATTAATGTCATCAAGATTAAATAAATAGTGATATTTACCATTATATTTTAAATTTAAATTATTTTTAATGGTAAAAATTACTTTTTTAAGTTTTCTTTCTTATTATCATTTATAACTGATTTATTTTTAAGAAAAATTTACAAATGATAATTACCATTATAAAGATTAAATGAACAAAATATTTAGAATTAGATTTCAAAAATTAAAATATCTTTTAGTACTAAATATTTCTCGATTTCTCATTTCTCTTAATCTTATATTCTCATATATTTTCACCTTATCAAATTTAATAACATGAATATGAGACAAACTGAATATTTAGTATTAGATTTTAAAAATTATATTGTTTTGAAAATAAAGATTTTTTATTTAGCTATCTTTCTTTATATATAGTCCATGTTAGAATAGATTTACAAATATCACAATTCTTACAACATTTTCTTTGCATTCAAAAACATTGTTTTTCTTTCTTTGTTATTTTCTTCATCACATCTTCTAGTTGGTTTGAAACATGTCTCAGTCTAATATGTATGAAATGACATAACACTATGTACTTCACCATTAACGTAATGCAAGATATATTGAAATTAGTTTATCACGTTCACGAGGATATATGATTGTGGGTAACTCTAATAATTTCATTCAAGAAAACAATTTAGGTAATCAACATTTTCACTTGAACCGTAACAATGATAATATTGTTCATGTTTTGATTTGGTATCACTTTCTTTAGGATTGGGTAAAAATAATTGATCTGTACTATACTATAATTAACTGTACTATATTATACTAAAAAAACCGATCTACTTTTACTTAAAAATTTAAACAGTTTCGATTCAGTTAACTGTGAGATCTATATTTACTCTTTTATCTTCTCTAGTTCCCGTTCAACTGTTTCATCTTGATAAGAAAAAGTTATTTAATAATAAAATATTAATAAAAGAAACTGTTAAAAAAAAATTAATTATCATATTATGAAATATGATAAAACAAAGACACAGTATTTTTAGATATGGAAATTAAAAAATAAAGTTATAAATGATAAAATATATAAAAAAAGAGAAGATAGAAAAATAAAATTGAACTTCGAAGATGAAGAGATGTGAGTGATACACACTCGCGTGAGCGTTGGATGCAGAAAGAAAAACTCATAAAAAAAACCCTTTAACCAAGCGTGTTATTCCTTATATGATAATAATATAAAATAAAATATAAATAAAAAATTAATATCAAATTGATAATAAACAAAGACACAATCTAATAAAAGAAATATAAATAAAATAGAAAATAATAATATCAAATAATTAAAATTTAATTTATAAGACACTTATGAATAAATAAAATAAATATTAAAATAAATTTCAATTAAAAAAAAACATTGTTATATTATTCAGTTTAAAAAATAATATAATTCAGTTTAAAATTAGTACAATTTAATTTAAATTTAGTATAGTTAGTAGTTTATTTTGTAGTTTAGTATAATTTAGTATAATTCAATTTGATAAAATAAAAAAACAGTTTAGTTCAGTTTGTCTGAATTGCTTTACAGTTCAGTTTAGACAAATTAGTTTTTAGTTTGATACAAATTTTAGTAATACAGTGCAGTTTAGTTCTATTTGCCCCCGTAACTTTTTTTCTAATGTCCTATGTATGTACAACATAAATGTATGTCTATTTTTCTCTATATTAGATATATTATATCTTTATCTTATTTTTATCATTTTATCTTTTGTTAGTGTGTTATTATTCCTTATTTGTATTTTGAAATGTGTCCATATTTTTTTTATTATAAATAGAAGACCCTATGTGTATATTGAGCACAAGAAATATTAATCTCATACATATTTTTTCACTATACTTAACACTTTACTTTTCCATTTGCTAGTTGTGATTAGAGAATCATGCAATTATGTGTTATTTTTTTTAAACTATTGAGATTTAAATGTATTTGGTCTTTTGACTATTAACCTTGTTATCCAGCTTCAACTGTGAGTGTTAATGTAAGGAGAAGATATCATGATAGAGTTGGAAGGAGAAGACACCACAAATTTCTCCATAGGCCATACCATCATGCACAACATGTGCGAGATATTAAAGGTCACCCCAACTTTCATCAACTGCTCTATCCTGTAGAGTTTTAACATATCCTTCAAGCAGTTCTTTAGTGAAATTATTATTTAATGAAATATAACAAAAAGGTTATGGTAGTAAAGGATAAGGTAGATTGTTCATTATAATTAGGATATATTAATTAGGATACATTTGTAAATGTTAAATTCACATAATATGACAATAATTTTAGTTTAATATATAATAAATGAAATTAATATTAAAATATTGTATTGTTGATTGATTTTACAAAATAATTAGTTAAAAACATGATATACAGTAGAATACTCTTTGGAAAAATTATATGGTTATGGAAAATTATTTTGGAATTTTATATTAGTATTTCGAATTTGTAGATTATCTGAGCTTTCTGTCTTTTACTTGGATATTTCAGCTTTTTTTTCTCTGGCTACTTAGTTGTCTAGTTAACCTATCCACGCTCTTAGACTATGCTATCGTGTTGTCTTTGCTACTTGACAATAATGTCGAAATCTTTACTCTGTCTTGTTGACTTTTTCATTCTACTCAATTTGTGTTATTACCACTTAGGATATATAGTGATAATAATAAATTAACATAATATTTCATTAAAATTATTAGCTTAAGCAAACAATTATTTAAGAATAATTTTTTTTTAAATTATAGATTGAAATATATAGATAAGTATACCAGTAAAAGTATGATCCTGTTTTAATTGCTATTCAATCTATTAATTTGATATGTACATCAAAAAATAAAGGAAAAGCTTTATAAAACAAACTAGTCTACGCACGGGTTTTCTATTTTCTAATAATTATTTTCATTTTATATATAAAAATAACAAAACAGTGAAATTATTATGTAATGAGATATAATGAAAATTGAATTATATTGTTGTAATTATTATTATTATTAAAGTAATCAAGTAGTAAATAAAGTAATAAACTCATTACGAGTAAATAAACTCTATTTTGATTTTCATTATTGTAGTGAAATGAAAAGTGACAATAAGAATTCGTTTCACGCAAATGACCATTAGTTCGGGAAAGTTGTAAAACTGTGAATCCTCTTCTCGGTTACCATCTAAATTGTGTGGTTGTGGAAAAATATTGTTGCTTTTGAAGACAATTACTTTGAAGGACAAAGGAAGATTATTTTTATAGATGTATTAGGTAGTAGTGACTAAATCCTTTAGTTCATTTGCTGAATTTTTTATTAATAGTGTGTAATTTTGATTGCAGAGTAATTTAAGTTGTAACTACTTTGAATGGATTGACGAAGGAGTTTCTAAAATTGAAGGAAACTTTGAAAGAAAATGTGAAGACGTTAAAATGTGTTTGGAAAATGAAAAACTTGTATAGGATCTAAGAAATAAGAATGACAAACTGAAGAGGAAATTAGAGCAAGAGAAGAAAGTTGGAAAAATGATTTTGTTATTGTTTGTTTTGTCATGGACGTTAATAGTTTTCTTTGGTATTATGTTTTTGTTCAAGATGAATTGTAATTAAGAGTTATGGTTCAATAAAATTTGGTACTTGAGTTTGTCTCCAACTTGGACAAAACAAAAATGTGCTTGTTATCTGACTAATGGAATCAGTTTATTTGTAACAAATTTACGGATCTCTAATTTGCATATGCTGCTAAAATTGAGAATTGAGAGTGTACCAAGCTAAACTTTGGTTCTCATATTGTATATTGTATATGTTTTTTAGTTGTATCACACTTGGTTGGTGCAATTAGTATAAGGAATGATTGTATAGTATATACTTGTATGACAACTATTATCATTTACTCAATATTTCAATAAAGCATTTGCTAAAGGGTACCAATATTTTTATTTACTGAACTTTGAGAAGCACTCTATGCAAAGGGTTATTTAACTCTCGCAGATAAAGTAGTTTGATCTGATGCAGTTGCTCAGAATGGTAATATTTGTAATATATTAGCTACACCCAATGCAATCTTCATCCTTGTTAACAATGGCAAGGCAGCAGAGTATCTTGTTTGAATTAGAACAAAACTTAGGTAGAATCTTGTGCTCCTCCTCACAACAATAGGCAATTAACTTAACAGTATGTGGATGCCTCAACTGTCCATCAAATAGACTAAGCACAATAACGAGCCTAACCAAGCACTTCCTGTGACCTTGGAATTTCCATCGTTACATAACAGATTTGATTGCAAGGGGGGAAACACCATTCTCACGCCATTGTTCACTCAGCAGATTCACCTCACACACTCATTTTCTTTTCTCCATCACAGAAATACGAAAGGAGAAGCACCACCTCATCCATCCAAAAGAACCAATCTCCATTGCCATCACTCCCCTCCACTCTTCGGCTTCTCCAAGGCATAACCACCTCTGCAGAAATCGATCATTCACACACACAAAATGGATCCACCCCATCGCAGTTCATCCCTCTTTCTTTCATAAACACACACAACAGAAACCCAGCTCTTCACCCATCATACACTCCTTCATCCTGAGAAATTTAACTAAAAACCGACATACCCCAATTCCTCCCCACGCCCATGATATAATCACAGAGCATTTGTTCAATCCTTCTTCTTCCATTTTCATTATCCAATGACATCCTTTCGTCACCTGCAATTCCAACAATTCCAACAGAACAACACAATACTCATTATATTATCTTCACACTTCGCTTTCTTCATCATCTGCTTCAACACAAAAAGTCATTTCCCAACCACATTCGTCCTACACTGAAGCCATCAACAGGATCCTCAAGCAAGAAACATTATACCTTCATCCGCGGCGTCATGGTCCAGTGATGGTGGTCGACGGTACCAGTAAGGAGCCGCATCTCGTGGCAGCGGATCTGTACGAAAGAAAACCCAACTCGAAAGAGAATAGGAGGATTTAGCGTCAGTGTGGGTACCCTAGGTCGTGAGTGGTGGAGCCAGGGCTTTTGCCGGCATCGGCCGAGCGTACCGGCGGCAAATCTGGGCCGCGTGCGAAGAAGAGAAGGGGAGAAAGGGGAAACCCTACTTTCGAGCTGCACTAAATCAGAAGTTGACGAGGGAGATCATTCTTCCCGACTTTGTTTTCGGAGTAGGCGTTGGAATGGTTCGATGGGGAAGAAGGCCTGTCTCTAGTGGTTTAAGACTAAAATGGGAGCACTGCTGGTAGACCCCTAATGTTTCTAATGGGGTTAAGAGGCCTTGGGCTGGGCTGCCTCCTTTCTTCCTTCCTATAGAGAAGCAACTCCATTTACACCCCCTTTCATTTGGGCTGAAGCCTGCGTCAGGCAAACAAGAAAAGAGGCCTTGGGCCTGGTCAGCAAAATATCCAGTGGCACCCCCCAAATGACACTGCAGCATTCCTACCTTTGATCATGGGCCAATAAGTTTTATGTTGTACCCCTGATTTTGTCTTCTGCACTCCCTTATTCTTATTGGGCCTATTGGACTGTAATATTTTTTTTATTATTGTCTTTGTATTTATTTTTTTAGCTTCAGAATTTGTTTTATTATTATTTGTTAATAAAAATAAAAATATAAAAAATCATAAAAAATAAAATCAACAAAAAATTATTTTAAAAGGTTTAAGCACACGTGCGACTATTCTGTCGGGTTTGTGCTAAAAATCTGTTTCCTTCTTTCAAAAATAATTTAAAAAGTTTAAGTACACGTGCCACCATTCTGTCAGTCTTGTGTTGAAAACTTTTCTCTTCTTCTTTCAAAAATAATAAAAATTTATTTTAAAAGGTTTAAGTACACGTGCAACCATTCTATCGGCCTTGTGCTAAAAACCTTTTTCCTTCTTTCAAAAATAATAAAAATTTATTTTAAAAAGGTTTAAGCGCACGTGCGACCATTCTGTCTGCCTTGTGCTAAAAACCTTCTTCTTCTTCTTTCAAAAAATTAACAAAAAATTATTTTAAAAGGTTTAAGCACACGTGCGACCATTCTGTCTGCCTTGTGTTAAAAACCTTTTTCTTCTTCTTCTTTCAAAAAATCAACAAAAACTTATTTTAAAAGGTTTAAGCGCACGTGCGAACATTCTGTCTGCCTTGTGCTGAAAACCTTTTCTCTTTCTTTTATAAAA
The DNA here is from genome assembly GCF_000741045.1 of Vigna radiata var. radiata. Classification (NCBI taxonomy): domain Eukaryota; kingdom Viridiplantae; phylum Streptophyta; class Magnoliopsida; order Fabales; family Fabaceae; genus Vigna; species Vigna radiata. Next base: position 18,091,770 of record NC_028352.1, on the reverse strand, counting down.
AATCCAAAAAAAATATAAAATCTTCAAAAACTAAAAACATCTTCATTTACAAACAAAAAATCTCTCAGCTAGAACTACGTAACCCTGATTTCTCATTTTGAGAATACATAGGAGCAAGGTCAATCCTTGTCGGACACAAAAAATAAAAAATAAAAAATAAAATTATTTCTTTAGAATTTTATTTAGGGGAAATTAAACATTTTTCAAACCACATCAAATTCCCCACATGTAACCGGCTTCCGAAACCAGAATTTGGTTTTGTAGACCTTGCCTTATCTTTTATGGTTTTTTCCATAGTTTTCGAGAATAAACTATGGTGGCGACTCCAAAACATTTTTCAAAACTCGTTTCTGTTTTTTGGATCGTCGTCCCGTCGCGATTCCAGTTGCGACACTTTATTTTAAACCTCAGATAGTAGCAGACAAAATGTAATTTTAATTTGTTCTTGTACATGTTAAACTTTAGATACTGAAAATTATGGAGGTCATTAGCTTGGCATAAATAAAGTTGGCATTCAAGAAATTAAAAGTGGCCCCTACTATTAAATAAGATAAGTAATTAAAGTGGTCCCTTACCACTGACAAAAAATGTTATGCAAGCACTAATATTGTTCCCTAAGTGGTCCCTTACAATTACATGTGTTGGTAGATGACAAAATGTCACTGTACCCACTACTAGTGTTCACTAAGTGACAATGACTTGCAAAATACATTAAAAATAACTAATGGCTACACTTAAACTTCAATTGGTACTAGCTTGGGACCCTAGATGTTGTGTAGCCAATAGTCTTGAGGATGTTCTTCTTCCAGCTTGGTTAGTTGGTGCAACTCGTCCTCCACTTGCACTTGTTCTAGGTTGTGATGTTGATGAAGCTCCTCATACTTGAGAAGTTCCCCTTCTTGATGTTCCTCCACCTTCTAACGCTGGTGGAGCTCCTCGTGCTTCAGAACCTCCTACATTGGAAGTTGCCCTTGTGGATGTTCATTAAGGTTCTGTTGTAGTGTCAGATCCTCCTACACTAGAAGTGTCCCTTGTGTTCTATCAACGGAGTAAGCCACATTACAATTATGATAGTGTAAATAATTATAAATGTGTAAATAAATCATGTTGTAAATAAGTGATTTTGTACCTTTTTACTTTTCTTTCCCCTTTTACATGTTCTTACATTATGACCAAATTGATTGCAGTTGCTACACTTCATAACAAGATTCTTCTTTGACAACTTGGTATGACTCACATGTTCCCTTCTTCTTAGTTTTTTAGGCCTCCTAGGAGGCATTTTGTAAATTGGAGGTAGTAATGCAATGATAACGGTTGATTTAACGTGTTTGTGTTTGTATATTTTGTGAACAAATCAACTCCTTCATAGCTTTTACCTTGTTTTATCCTCAAGTTTAGTGTGTTTCTAGTTTTCTTTTGTTTTATTTAGTATATGCTTGTTTTTACCTCTAATCTCTTTGTTTGAGTGTGTGAAATAAATGAATAGGAAGCAATTCTAGTGGAGGAAAACAAGCAAAAAAATCAAGGGAACATGTTTTGGGACAAGAAAAGATTAATTTGTAGCAAATACCCATGTTGGATGCCTTTGGAGCAAGCAGATTTGCAGAGAAAGAGAAAAAGATGTAGTGCTGAAAAATCAGGCCTGGGCCCCCCAAAAAGGGGCTGAGCCCCCTAGAAGGGGGTTGAGCCCCCACAGAAAGGGGCTGAGTGCCCCAAAAAGGGGTTGGAGCGCCATTCAATTCACAGTTCACTGCAAATCTCACGCCTAAGCGTCCTAGAAGGGGGTTGGGCACCCTTCAGCTCGCAGATTCACACAAAACTTGGCGCCTGGGCACCCCGGAAGTGGGCTGACCGCGACTTTCGCTGATGTGTTAAAATGGGTTATTTAAACATGGGTCTCGCAATTTTTTGGGCATTCTTCTCCTCCTACACTTCATTCTTCACCTAAAGAGATTGGGAGAGGCCCTTGGAGGCTATTTGGGGTGTTGGGAAGCTCTCCCACTCCTCCTTGGGTCTTCAAGCTTCATCAATGGTGATTTTTCCCTTATGGGTTGAGGAAGAAGATGGGTCACAAATTGGAGATGGAGATGCAAAGGGAGGCGCAAATGGAACATGGAGCAGCTGCCAAGAACCTTGGGAAAGGCTGGGCATATTCTCTTTGGTTCCAATTTCTTCCTTATCTCTTCAACTTTTTAGAACCCTAAGTTCTCCACCATGGAGGGCTTTTCCTATTTGTTGATATTAGTTGTAAAACATGGAATTCTGATGTATTTTGTGATGTTAATGCTATATACTTTTCCAATTCATGTCAGTATTCAATTTCTATGCTTAATGCTTGCTTTGGATTGATCACCCATGCATGAATTGTGGTTCTTAGATGTATTGAGAAATATGAATTGAACCTAGAACTGAAATTGAACACCTATTAGTTGGAATTGAGATGTTTGTGAATGCATGAGAATGAAATTGATGAATTCTAGTCTTGAAAAAATGTAAATACACTATGTTAAATTTCTTGCACACCAACTGTTAAAATACCAAAAAGAGTTTCTTGTGTTGTTTTGTGCACTTTGATGTCTAATTGAGTTATAAAAAGAAGAAGTGTTATGTGTTGCACAAGTCCCTTGGGAGAGAACGATATTTATCCCTTACTACGCTGCGACCGGTGCAATTGTCGTTGGTTTTGTAGCCAACATGCAGCAGAGTCAGAAGTAGACCACCATTGTTGTCCATTGATTGGAACCATTTTAGGGCCATAACAAGTTTCATAAGCCTGTTTCTTGTAATAAGGATATACATAATCTTCAGGGTTCTCTAATTTGTTATTTATGGCAGCCACAATGTGTCTGCAAGGTATTCCTACCAAATCCCAAAAGTAACAACTACATGTATGGTTACTTAGGTCAACTATAAACTTGTCCACTGTAAAGTCGTGAGTGACTTCAAATTTTGCAGCCCCTACCCAAACAGGAATCCAATTCCCACTATTTTCTACTTCCCTATCAAGCCTTTTTCTTGGTTTAGGCATAACATCTCCTGGAAATGTCTTTACTTTCTCTAAGTGTTGCAAACCTGCTCATAATGTATGTTCTAATCCATTCCATCATAGTTATGATAGGTTTGTCTCTAGCTAGTAAAATTGTACTATTAAATGACTCAGACAAATTATTTATCAACAAATCACATATAAGATAACTATTAAATGCATGTTTACACCAACATTTAGTTAGAATAACAAACAACCAATTATAAGCATCAATGTTAACATTCTTCAACTTAAACATTTTCTTTTCCCACTCCTGTTGAAATGTGGCCTTGGCAGCCTCCATCATAAGATCTCTAGTCAACACTCCTCCACCAAATTTCTTCTTGTAATTGTTGTACAAATGTCTTAAGCACAACTTGTGTTCCACTCCATCCAAAATGTCATAAAATACTGTCATTAGTCCCTGAAAAACAATGAATGTCTTGGTCAATATTAAATAATGTGACTCTTACCAAATAAAAATAGGAAATCATCAAAATGAAAATACCTTTTGTTGAACAGAAATCAAAACCCAACGTTGACAATGAATGTCCCTAATATCACCTAATAGTAGTGTCAGAAACCATCTACAGCTTTCTTTGCATTCATTTTCAACCACGACAAAAGCTAGTGGGAAATATTGGTCATTGGGGTCTCTGGCCACTGCCGCCAACAACTAACTACCATATGTTGTCTTTAGATGACAACCATCTACCTCTATGAAGCGCCTGAAACTACCTAAGAAGCTTGTTTACAAACCTCTAAACACATATAAAATGCCCAAACCTTGGTGCCAAACTTGGTTAGGGTTGATTGACTTTAATCTTAAAGGTTTCAACCTCCACTCTTAACAATTCACCCACATAATCATATAGATGACCATATTATCGTTCTCCTCACCAACCAAAGAATCCAAAGCAATTTGCTTAGCTTTTCTAGCTTTCCAGGCAATTATTCCAACACTAAATGACTTCTTCATGTCATCAATGATTTGGTTCACTGTCATGTTACCCACATTTAAAAACCTATCTACTAATACTTGTGCAATCCAGTGTACACTTGCACTTTTGTTTCTAAAAACCCTTCCACATCTGTGACGTCGAACCATGGTTTTGACCCTAAATTTTTCCTTGCCTCCTACCTTTCTAGCCATAATAAGAAAACCACATTTGTTTTTACAAACTTCCCTTACTGTGTTAAGATCATTCTTCACAAACTTGACATCTTTTCCATTTAAAACACTATGCTCCATTAGTGCATTTTTAAACTCTTTTAATGAACAAAACTCCATCCCTAATTCGAATTTAAAGCTCTTCTTCATATCATCTTATCTATACTTTTGAAACTTGACCTTTTTCATCCTCACACCGTCCTCACTATCTGCATCTGAATTCAATTCATCACTATTGTATTCTTCATTAATATCATGTTTTCCAACTTCTTCATTCATTATAAGTGAACCTTCCCCAACTTTGCTTCTTCTACTCACACTTTTCTTCTTCTTTTTTTCATTCTATTCCACCTATCTAAAACTGGATTAATATTTCTACAAACTTTGTCCACCCTATTATTCTCAATACCAAACCTTTCATCATCATTTTCCATTCTTTCTTCTTCATTATCATCCAGATATTTTGCAGCTGAAGCTTATACTTCCCCCCTCAACCACATTCCCCCCTTCCTTCTCCTCATGAAGACAATCATGTTCCTCACCAACATAACCCTCCTCAAAATTAACCTCTTCATGTTCCTCACTGCCATCACCCTCTTCCTCACCCATTTCAACCTCTTTTATAGCCATATTAACATGTGAATCTTGCTGCTCAACACCATCACCCTCTTCCTCACCCATTTCAACATCTTCTACAGCCAAATTCAAATCTGAATCCTGTTCCTTACCCATTTCAACCTCTTGTACAACCACATTAACATCTGAATCATGCTCCTCAACACCATCACCCTCTTCCAGACCCATTCCAACCTCTTCTACACCCTCACCGTGACCACCATTATCCTGTTCCTCACTACCATAACTCTCTTTCTTAGGCATTTTTTCCTCATGTAAATTAACCTCTTCGTCACCCTTATTGGAAACCTCTTCCTCCATCTCCTTTATGTGTCCTTCATCTGCCTCTTCAGCGCAAGTAAGAAATTGAACTTCCACTGCCTCACTAGGAACATGTTGCACATAGATTTCTACCTCTTCGTTATTCTCCTCTACATAGTTAGCCAAGTACAGTGCTTCTCTATCATCACTCAATATTCTGAGATTATTCATCAACCTTTGTTTCGACCCCTTCCACTATAGCTTAAACTCTACATCATACTTGAATTCTTTAACTATTCCAACTGCTTCAAAATACGACCAACGCTTCGGATCAACTCATTTGATCACGTGTATCTCTCCTCCAAAATAATCTAGCCCCTTATTCTTAACAAACTTCCTCATGTGATGCAAACACACATTGAAAAAAATTTCTAGACCTACATTCAGACATCAACATTTTATGCCCAAATTGGACTAACCATAAACGAAAAACAAAAATAAAAACTTACCTTGATTGCTTACGCCTGTCTTTCACAGCCACCGTTTCTTTCACGACCACCTTGCTTAAACTCCTTGCTTTGCTTCAAGTAAAACTACTTTTCCCCAATTGAAAAAAGATAAGTTAAGAACCCTAATTATTTTGGAAAAGTTGTCTACCCTTAATCTGATCTCAAAAACCAAAACGTGACAATCACTTAATCTGATTTGAAAAAAGAAAATCAATGTGGCACACAGTAATCAAGGAAGGTGCCATCACAGGTGGCTCGCCGTTTGCCACCTCACAGAAAACTTAACGTCGTTGAATTTTAAGGACTATATGTACGAGTTTCAAAACTAAGAGGATGAAAATGAACAAACATTTCGAAGAGGGACGAAACTCAAAATCGTTTAATAGTTTATGAACTAAAAACATATTTCACCCATTATTATATTACATATCTAACAAAGACGCGTTGTCTAGAGTAGATGAGAGAGAAAAAAACTTAACACCGTTTTTACGTATTTAACAGAAAATATTTGATTGAGGCAAATTTTATCAGGTTTGGACGAAATTGAAACTTTTTAACCAAGTTTGAACTAAATTGAAACCTTTTTTAAAAAAAAGATTGAATCAACTTGACACGTTGTACTCAAACCAAAGATAAAAAAGGGCTTCGTGTTGCACTCATCCCTGGTTTTTATTTCACTCTTTTTCTTTACAGAAAGAAAAGGAATAACGTACGTATTTATTGCTATTGTATTTTGTTTCTTTTATTCTTTATTATTCTGTTGTTTTATTTTTTTGCTGCATTCTCAATTTTTGAAAGAAACAACAAATGTTCAATAAAAAGTATTTTTTTTTTAAAAAAACGGGCTAAAATTTAAAAAATAGTGCTAGAGCTTGTGACGCTATCTTTCTTTTAATGACTAAATTCCGGTTTCAATTTGTTCTTGTTTTATTTTATTTCTTTTAAATATTGTTTTTCTTTCTTAGGTAAAAAAATGGGTAAATTTAAAAATTATAAAAATTGATTTTTTAGTGTTTCTTTTAACACTTAATTATTTTTTTTATAAACTGTAATTTATTTTCTACCTTTTAGTGTTTCCTTAAAAAATACTTACGTTGTTTTAAATATTTACATGAAAAAATTATTTTGATATTATAAATAAAAATTAATAAAAATGAAAGACAAAAAAAAATATAAAATAATAATAATTAAAAATATTTCAAAAGGTTTAAGCACTCGTGCGACCATTCGCGTCAGCCTTGTGTGGAAAATCTTTCTCTTATTCCTTTAAAATTAAATACAAATTATTTCAAAAAGTTTAAGCACACGTATGACCATTCACGTTAGCCTTGTGTTGAAAACCTTATTTTTAAATTAAACAAAATTATTTTAAAAGCTTTAAGCACACGTGCGACCATTCGCGTCAACTTTGTGTGGAAAACCTTTCTCTTATTCTCTTAAAATTAAACAAAAATTATTAAGCACACGTGCGACCATTCGCGTCAGCCTTGTGTTGAAAACTTTTTTTCCTTATTCCTTTAAAATTAAACAAAAATCATTTCAAAAATTATTAAGCACATGTGCGACCATTCGCGTCAGCCTTGTGTTGAAAACCTTTTTTTCTTATTCCTTCAAAATAAAAAAAAAATTATTTCAAAAGGTTTAAGCACACGTGCGACCATTCGTGTCAGCCTTGTGTTGAAAACCTTGTCTTATTCTTCATTTTCCCAAAAAATTCAAATCTTGTCCAAAACAAATTCCTCAAACAAATTTCTCAAACGATTTTCTAGAACTATGTAACCCTGATTTCTCATTTTGAGAATACGTAGGAGCAAAGTTAATCCTTGTCGGGCACAAAAAATAAAAAAATATTTTTTTTCTTTAGAATTTTATTTTCTGGGATAATTAAACATTTTGAAAAACCACATCAAGTTTGCGCATTTAATTAAAGGTATTGCCTTAGGGCAGGCGTTGTAGGGTGCTAACACCTTCCCTACACATAACCGACTCCTGAAACCAGAATCTGGTTTTCATAGACTAAGTCTTATCCTTTTTATGGTTTTTCCGTAGTTTTCCAAAAATAAACTATGGTGGCGACTCCAAAACATTTTCAAAATATGTTTTCTTTTTTGGATCGTCGTCCCGTCGCGATTTCGGTTGCGACAGTTATATAATTGGTAATTACAACAAGAAGATTGTGCTAAAAAGATTAAAAAAAAACAGAAAAGCATAGGTTACATTAAATCTATAATAAAAATTCATGAAGCAAATAGACAAAAAAAAATACTTATTATGAAAAAATTAAGCAAATACATGGATTGAAAACGCAAGTAGAAAACTATAGCATATAAATTTAGTGCCTCGTATTAAGAAATTTATCATTAGTGTAAACTTACTCAGAATCCAAAAAAGGTTTAAAAGGCCTTTAAATCTCATTATTATTTTTTTAAAAAAATCCTTTTTTTTTTGAAAAATTTAATATTAATCTTCTTTATTCTACTCTATTAGATTTTTTTATTGTTTAAACTAACTCATTATCTTTCTTAGAATTAGAATTTTCTCTTTCATAAAACATATTAATTCATTTAGAGGTTATTTTTAAATCTCCACAAAACGAGTTTTCTTTAAACCTTAAAAAAGTATGATTTACCTGAGAAACATAATGAGGTGAATATAAATGTTGTAAACCTTGCAATTTATTAACAACGGGAGTGACATCATCTAAAAAAGACATGACATTCTACTACCAACAAAAACATCTAAATTCTTAACAATAGAAAATTCATGCACAACACAAACATTATCATGATTTAATTCATGTGACTGAGCAACAAACAATTAGTGCACCATAACAAAATGAACCATAAACTCCAAAACAAATTCACTATAGGGTCCACCACTGGCTCCACCATAGGCTCTATCACGAGCTTCACAACAGGCTGCACAACAACCTTCACAGACTTTAAAGTTGAACCTCTAGAGCACTTATTCCCATCTTAGGCATCAACCACCTTAAGATAATAAATTTGTTGTATTTTTGCACTAATTTTTTTCTCCCCACCAAAAATTACATTTGCATCTTTTGTCATCACCTAAATTATATAGATCATGACCAATCATTTTACATTTTGAACAAAAATAAGACGATTACTCATACTCTACATAAGAAAACTCAAATCATAGTATTTCCTCCAAAACTTGACTAGGAAAATCAGATAACAAATCAACGTCAACCAAGACACGTGCAAAGAAACATCAAGATTTATTCATAGTGTAATCATCAAAAGATAAGGGTGTGTCAATGCCACACACAATTGAAAAAATTGCCTTATGCGCACCCAACATTGGTTTTTCGTGAGCTTTATATAAGTTGGAACAAAATTTTTAGACCTAGCAAAATCACAAAGAGTTCCAAGAGACAAATTTCAAATCCAACCACCAAAACCCTTCTTATATCCTCAAGCGAAGAAAAAAACAAATTCATAGAATCCTTTGATAAGAGAAATTGTTGCCCATTGACCCAAATGTTGCCAGATCACATCAAGCTTCCTACAAAGCTAAATGTGTGATATGTTTATCCCTTTTGTTAACAAAATACATCAATGTAAATGATTTTTGCAATTCTCTAGACCAACAAGATAAACCTCTATTAAATTGTTAGAACCAATAAATCTCAACTAAGAGGGGAGATGAATATGTTTAGAATATGTTCTTTCCCTTCTTGAAAAACTACAATGTATGGGATTGTTTTAAATGAACTTTCTTAATCAATCAAAGATGTAAAAACAAGTAAAGAAAGAAAGACAAGATTCACATAAAAATTTATATTGGTTCAACTCTAATGAGTTTACATTCAATCTTCTTCCAAACAACCTAAGTTGGAAGGGATTTGACTATGAGAATGTAAAGATTACAAAATTATAAGATCACATATGCAATCTTAACCTCTAACAATCAAGAACTCTTTATGGTGATGCTACACACAATCACTCTAAAACCTTGTTTACACAACAAGTATAATAGTAGTAAACAAGTTTACAATAAAAGTAAAGAAATGAAAACACCTTAAGTGCACATTTTATACAAGAACTCAGAATCGCCCTTTAGTTGCATCCAACCATACTTGAAAACTTGTTGTCTTGATCTCCATGAATTTAGGTTCTTTGTTCTCCAAGAATGCTAAGTGCTTTTACTTTCTTCGCATATTAATTTTGTGAATGGTACTTCTCCTTTTAGAATCAAGACAAGATCAATTTATATGCATAAACATAATACTGGTATTTTTCAACCAATTAGGTATTTAACATAATTGATTAAAATAGAGAGCAAGCATCTCCTTACATTCATTTTAACAGATTCAATAATTAGTTAAAGTCTAGTATTTCTAACATCTTCAAGACAGTTGAGACATCATAAAAAATTAATTAAACACTTTGAAATATCATCAAAAACAAATTATTAATCAATTTTCTCCCATTTCAAAAATCTCCCCGTTTTTCTATAATGGTGAACATATGTTCATGTAAAGCTTTCACCCGTTTTGACACGAGGAAAAAAGATTGAATAGAAAGCAGACTACAAATTACAAAGCAAATATAGAAGTTATAGCAAGGTTTAAGTAGTTAACCATATAGCAAGGTAATAAGTTCAACCATAACTTTGATGCGAAATTTAAGTATGTTTTTAATTTCTGAACTTTTATGCAAAATTTGAATTTGTTTTTGTCTGAAACTCTAATACATTTTAGTCTCCAAACTTAAAATTAATTAATATAGTCATTTTAATCAAATTATGTTATTTTTTTAACATGTTTCATGCTAGCAATTGAATTATTTACATCGTTTAACACATTTCGACTTTAATGTCAATTGAAAAATGTGTTTAACACATCAAAAAATTTAATTTATTTAGGTTAAAATGACTACATCCATTCTTTTTTAAAAGTGAGGGACCAAATGTATAAAGTTTTAGACACCAAAAATATATTTAACTCTTTTTATAAAGCATAAAATTATTTATATTAATATTTAATTTGAAGTATACTTTAAAACCATTATTTTATTTTAAAGACTTTTTAAAAAGTAATTTTATTTCATTTTCTAAAAAAACTATACAAGTTTCTATTATATTTCTTGATATAATAAAATTTGGAGATTTACAAGAATTATTATACATACATACAATTTCTTTGACAACTAACCATTCTACCCAAAATTATTTGTGTATCCTATTATAAGTATGGTAAATAAATACGCTGTGTGATTAGTGTGTAATTTGTTTTTATAATTAATCTATTTTTACGGTAGATTATTAATGTCATCAAGATTATACAAACTAAATATTTAAAATTAGATTTCCAAAACTAAATTCTCTGTATAGGTTTTCCTCTTCACTCAAATTACCATCTTAATTACCATCTTAATGGTGTAACCGATTCACAAATAATAATCAATAATAATAAATGATAAGGTAGAATACTGAATATTTAGGAATTAGATTTTAAAGATTAAATTATCTTTATAACAACAAAGATTTCCCATATCATTAAATACATATTTACAAGTAAGAAAATTTAATGTAAAGATTTCCTCTCTAATTCTTGGCTTATCGTTATATTTTTTATAATTAATCTATTTTTATCGTAGATAATTAATGTCATCAAAATTACACAAACTGAATATTTAAAATTAGATTGCCAAAACTAAATTCTCTCTCATAGTAAAGATTTTCCTCTTCACTCAAATTACCATCTCTATGTAATTAATGGTGTAACCAATTCACAAATAATAATAAATGATAAGGTACTGGATATTTAGAAATTAGATTTTAAAGATTAAATTATCTTTATAACAACAAAGATTTCCCATATCATTAAATACATATTTACAAGTAAAAATTTTTAATGTAAATTTAGAAATAATATTTAATGATATCAAGATTATTAGGTAAACTGAATATTTAGATTTAAATTTTCAAATTTAAATTATCTTTAATAATATATTTTCATCTTGAACACTTACCTTAATTAAATTCTCATCTTTATAAATACTGATACCATAAATTTACAATTTACTCATCTCAAAATTTTCTTCCACGATCACCGAGAGCTTTTCTTTGCATTCAACATTATCTTTCTTTTGAAACATGCCTCCACTTGATAGACGCACAATTCTAATAAGAATAAGACACCGACACAGATTTCAACGTCGACAATACCATGAGCGTGAACAAGAGATCAGAGGTCACTCCAGCTTTCCTTCATCCGTAAGAGCTTCACCGTATAGAGTTCGAGAAACAACAAATCATTCAAGAAGTTCTTCAATGCCCATACAAAATGCATCTAATAGAGAAAACATGCATAATCGTCATCCTCTTGCATTTCGTGTAATATCTCGTTCTTTTCACTTTTAAAAATTTTTAGTCCTTAAAAGCCTACTTTCTTTATCAAGTTTCATTTTGTTTTCTTGTGCAGGAATTTCCTTCGAATATGCTCATGAACGAGACTAATGACATGTCATATGAGACACTTTATAATATGCAAGAATTTCCTTCATTAGGTGACCTTCATAGTGATATGCGCTTGGACATTGATGACATGTCATATGAGGCAAGTATACTATATATGTAGTCTGATTTTTTTACTATGCATACTAAAATCTTAGTAATTATGAAAAACTCTAAATTGCTAACGATTTGAAATTGGATAACAGGAGCTTCTTGAGCTAACTGAATCTATCGATGACAACTCGAAAAGGGGTTTGTCAGAAGACATTATTACAAAACATATGCAGACCAAAAGTTATCTACTACCTGAGAACTTGGGGGATCAAGAA
>NC_028352.1:18071820-18078627 GCF_000741045.1 Vigna radiata var. radiata | reverse complement strand
AACAATTATTTAAAAATAAATCTTTTTAAAATTATATTGATTGAAATATATAGATCAAGGTATACCAGTAAAAGGGTATTATTATCTCGTTTTAAAATTATATTGATTGAAATATATACATAAAAAAAAAAATGAAACGTTTTATAAAACAAACTTGACCACCCACGGAATTTTCAATTTTTTTAATAATTGTTTTATTTTGTATATAAAAATAATAGGAAGTAAAATTATTATATAATGAAATAATGAACATTAAGTTATATTTTTATATTGATTATTATTAAAATAATTAAGTAATAAATTTAAGTGACATAATTATAATTTCAGTTTTAAAAAGAATAACTGAAATTGATATCACAATTTATATCATAATTTAATTCAATTTCTTGGAGTTTGAAATTAAGTTATATTGTTATAAATGTTAAATCTAGGTGATATATTGAAAGGAAAAGTTTTATAAAACATACTAATCTATGAACGGGTTTTCTATTTTTTTTTTTAATAATTGTTTTCATCTTATATATGAAAATAATAAAATAGTAAAATTATTATGTGATGAGATATAAATATTTTAAAAGATAAAATGGTTTCTTTATTATTTCATTTAAAAGATTTTTTTAAGAGATAGATTAGATTATTAATAATTTGATTAAAATAATTATATTGTTTAAGAGATTGTCTAGGAGATAAAAATGTTTATTAATTAATTGGTTGTGTTGATTTTGTAATTAGACTATCATGTATTCATGTAAAAATAAATAAAGTTATCTTTTATATATATATATATATATATATATATATATATATATATATATATATATATATATATATATATATATATATATAGGTGGAGTTGTTAGGATTTGATAGAAATGTAATAATTACTAAAATAATAATTTAAATTATATGAATATCAAAGATAAAATTTGATGGTTCCTATTAAATCCCAAGATATAAATCGTAATTATTAATGACACACATAAATGAAATATTTAAATTTAAATTTCAAAAATTGTATTATCTTTAATATTTCTCTTTAACTCTTTCTTTTCCTTATAATCGTTATATACAATCTATTTTTACAATACATTTACAAGTAATAATTAATGTCGTTAATCGTTATAAACAATCTATTTTTACAATACATATACAAGTAATAATTAATGTCGTCAAGATTAAATAAAGTGATTTTTACCATTTGATTTTAAATTTAAATTATCTTTAATGGCAAAGATTACTTTTTAAAATTTCTTTTGTGATTATCATCTTTATAACTGATTTATTTTTAAAATAAATATACAAATGATAATGATCATATTAATTTTCCTAGTAAATATGCTTGCTGCTATTGATAATAATGTCTAGTGATATTGTTACCAGTATCAATGACACCACATGCATTACCAACGTTGCTCATACTCCCCTAGTTAACCCATACGCTGATGATGTATCCAATATAGATAAGCATGTTGGCACTGTTAGGCGATCTACTAGGACAAAACGTCCTCTTACATATCTTTCAGATTTTCACACTAATAACATTACTAAATATTCTATTACTAATTTTCTCTCTTATGACAGGTTATCCTCTGATTTCAGGCACATCATCCTTTCTATTTCATCTACCAATGAACCTCGTACTTACAAAGAAGCATCTAAAATACCTTAGTGGACTCAAGCTATGCAACACAAACTCAACGCCTTAAACAACAACACCTAGACCATCACTAACCTTCCTCCTAGCAAAACAACTATAGGATGCCGCTGGATATACAAAGTCAACCACAAGTCTGATGGATCAATTGATTGTTTTAAAGTTCGCCTTGTTGCTAAGGGGTTGATGGGTGTCGCACCCCATGCAAATTTAATGTGCATAAAGAATGCAGTATAGACTAGGAAGTGACTCCTAGGTCTCTCAAGGACCAAATCGCGGTTCAGGAATTAGGTCTAACATGTAGTGGGGGGGGGGGTTGTGAAAGGTTTTGTGAATGCAAATGAATTAAGTTAAAACACGAATGCAAACAACAATGTAAACATAAATGTAAACAGAAAAGTAAAACGAAACCAAATACAAAATAAAGATGGTTGGTCATTAACTCGGTCACTATCCTTCCAATCACAGATTATCGACAAGTAAACACTACTCTAATCCAAATCCAACACGAATCACCCAACTAAGCGAAGTCTAATTCGGTTTTCAAAATTGCAAACTAAGCGAATGCAATGCACAAATCCAATAATGTTCTGCACCGTACAATCTAATCAATTAAGCGAAGATTTAACACCGATTAGGCAACTAAGCGTATACCTAATCGCAGACACAAAACAGATTAAGTATTGAGCCAAATCAGAGCAGCAATATAACAATTAAAGTGCAGAGGACTCGCAAATAGACTACTCTAACCTCTAATCCAGCACAACTAACCGACTAAGCGAAGGTTAATCATGCTATCATAATCGTGAACTAAGCAAACACAATACATCTATTCCATCTGATGTGTTTTATACAGATTGATCAACTAAGCGAAGATACAATCACCAATTGGGCAACTAAGCGTATACACATTGCAAGAACACAATCAGATTTCCTAGAATGCAAGGCAGAGCAGAATAAACACAAGCACAGTCCAATAAATCTCAAGGAAACAAAGTAATTTTATTAGTGACCAACCCGACTAACTTAAGCTAACATCACAATTAAATTGTCACCCTAACAGAATAGACAACATTAAAGTGAATTTATCGAAAATTGGAAATTGAAATGGCAAAGAACAACATCCCATCAAACCAAATTCCAATAGAACCAACTAAAGTGAAAGTGCAGACATGAATGCATTAGTAATGAAACAAAAGCGCAAAGATAAATTCAAACAATGAATTAACAAACAGATTTCAAAACAATAATTAGAATTGCAACGCTTGAACTGAAAAGGTGAAACGTTGATTATATATATAAATAAAAAGAAGCATACCGCATGATAAACTTTGAAATGACTTAACAGTACTACAATAAAAGAAAGGACTTCAATAAAATAAAAGAGTTACAATAATAGGATGCACTAGAATTTAATCACACTCCCTGCTGGACCGTAGGAGCTTCAAGTTACGTCTTCTTCCATCAGCATTTATAAAGTGCAGCTTCCTATTCTCCGTGTGTGTGGCGGCTTTTTCAACTTAAAATGAAAATGTTTCCTAGGGTGGCAGCTACCTTTCATGGGCCGCTGCATTCATTTTTTATTCTCCCTGCACCGCTGCTTGAAGCTGGACGTATGTTCTACTCTCGAATGAAGTTGCTGGACACACCTCCATAATTAAGTTGTTGGACCGTGTGTGAATAAGGTATTGTGCACATGGGCTTTTCAAACGCTGCACGTCATGTTTTATGCAGCCCGCAAGTCTTTCTTTAAAGCTGCTGAATATGCTGCTCTTCAATTCAATTAAATTCAACCCTTGCATTTTGGAGCTCCTCCCACGTGAGTGACACCATGTTGCTTCCTCTTTTTTTTCTTTTATATATTCAAGCTTTCCAATGCACATGTGGGCCGTGACAACAAGCAAGAAGCTTTTCTCAAAAATAAATCAAGACTTTTGTTTAACATTTCTTTTTTTCTTTTTATTTTCCAAGCTAAATAAAAATTGTAGCTGCATCAAGTGCATTCTTCAAAATAAAATCTTGTGTTGCACATCTAAAATAAACCTCCAAATGTCCCAAATTGTATTTCCCAAATTTTCCTACAATTAAAAATACAAATAATTATCTCAGAATATATAAATTAATTAAAATTGAAATTTCGATCAAATTAAGCACAATTAGCAAAAATGGAAAAATATTAGAGCTTTAAACACAATTCCTTGATTAAATTCGGTACAATAAACTAAGTGAAGTCAAGAAAATATTGACTCATCAAAATAGACCACACTTAGTCTTTTGCACTCTTGGGCAAAATCAAGACGCAAATCAGGGAACAATTTAAAGGACATTAGGGAAGTGACACAGACTTAGCGCACGGAAAACAAAGACTAACAAGGACAAAAACAAAATTACACAGTCCTTAAGAAATCTGGACAAAGAAAGGGAAGTAGATAGTATCCAACACAGAATCAAGGAAAACATATGCTCATGAAATCATCCAAGCAATTCCAAGCATGGCAAAATGATCAATCAGCTCAAGAGGTGAATCAAAAGTAACAAAACCTCACAGATGCACTATCACTGTTTCTCTCAAGTGTCTAGGGTAAACAATGTCAACTCAATGCACTCAAGAAAGCAGACAACAAACATACTTGGCAAGCCTCTAATGTCAACACTCAAAACATATGCATGTTCAAATCAAAAGGTCTTTTATGGATATAATGGGGCCAAGGAGGAGGGAGGATAAATATGGATAAGAAGCTACAAACCAAAAGAAATAGAGGAGCAATGGGGGAACAAGTGCAAACATAATCAAATCACACCCAAAACCCTCTAATTTAATCCTCTTCTTGACTTCATTATTCACAATTTTTTTTTCTCATTTTTCTCTTTCTTTTTTCTCTTCTTTTTTTTTCATCCTATCTCTTTTCTTTTCTTTCTTTTCAGAACACAACTTCAAGAGACAAGATACACAACATATTTACAAAAACAAAAACAAGAAGAGAAACCAACTAGCCAATTCATCAAAATACCCAAGGAGACCACACTTGTTCCCAAAACAATTCCAAAGCTTCAAAATTTCCTAAGGTTCAGGTAAATATCTTTTTCACATAGGGCTAGTGTATGAGCTTCAAAACAAAGAAATGGGGAAAGTATAGGCTCAAAAGGGGTTATCAAGGGATTAAAACAAGGTAGGCTTATTTCACTACAATAAATGCGCTAATTACCGAGGGGTATTTACCGGCGGCCTGTTGTCCTTCGGTAAAAATTTGGTGAAATAATTTACCGAGGGCTTTCAGCCCTCGGTAATGTCCACGGTATACTTAAGTAAAAAACTGGGTTTCCTTCCTCCAATTTCAGAAATCCCATACCCCCAATTTCATAAATCCCCTGCCCTCGTCTCTCTCGCGATTGCCATCAGAAGTTGATTGCGTTCTTGGGAGGTAGAATTTGCTTGCCATAAGTCGTTCTAGTGTAAGGGTTCTAACGGTGAGGTGTGTTCGGTGGTGGCTGGTGGTTTGCAGTTTGGGTGGGTAGGCTTCGTGACGTTTGCGAAAGGGTGGTGGGTCGTGGTGGCTCGCGTTTGCGCTAGTGGTGGTGGGTCGTGGAGGTTTGCTTCAGGACGATGTAGGGATGGTGGTCTGCAGAGTGTGGCATCGTGAAGCATTTAGCTGTTGGTGGGTCGTGGAGGTTGCTTCAGGACGACGTAGGGGTGGTGGTTTGCAGAGTGCGGCATCGTCAAGCATTTAGCTTTTGAGGTTAGTTGATTCCCCTGTTCTTTCTGATGAGTTTAGTAATGGGAACTGTAAATTGAGTTGTCCATAATTTGTTAGATGTGCAATTTTGGTTCCATTGTATCAAAATCAAACAACTTTGACAAAATGGATCTTTCATAACTTAGCATTAGTCAACATTGATATTATATATGTATATAATTGATATTGGCTTCAATTATTATCTTGCAAACACTGTATTATATATTATNTAGTTTNCACCAATAATATCTTATTCAAGGTAAAAGTAAATGTTCATGCTTGATAACATACCTGTTATGATTGAATTAGTGGATAGAAGCATAAAGAGAATGAGTGTGTAAGTGATGGAAGAGTGAGATGGAGCCATAATTAAATCCAAGCGAAACAATATCAGCCCTAGAAGGCCACACAAACATAATAGTTAAAATGGGAATACAATGTTAGACTCTAATGTTGTTGTGCCTGATGTGAAATTAAGAACACAAAATCATGATAATGATGAAAATAATGATTACTATATGTTTACTAATGTTATAGATTCAAAAAGAGAGAGGATTAACTAGTGGATGTATACTAATGTTTACTAATTTTGACATTAATATTTGTAATTCTAACAAAGAAAATTACCATAGTGGATGCAGACCACAATTTTAACAACCTGACATGGTCATTTGTACCCTTTTTATCTTTTAATAAATCTGATATCCACTACAACAACTCTTTTCAGGTGTTTTAACTACAAAGTTCTTCACTTCCTAGTGTATTCACTTATTTTGTAACTGTAAGGAAAATTGCAAGTGTTACACACCCAACCAATCATATCCCAAAGTCTAGTTCTCTCTTAAAACAACTAACTTTCTCCCTTTTGTTGTCACAGAACAACAACCATGCCTGTGAAATAAGAAGCAGTTCGATCCACTTGGGAGAACCTTTAATTCCCATTTCTAGAGTGGAAATTTTAGATTGTGTTTAGGTAGTTGAAAAGTTGTGGTAACTAGTTACAGGTGGACAAACTTAAGTTTAAAACCTGCTGCCTAGGTGATAGCTCCGAGTAGTTTAGTTAGTTAAACCACATTATACACTAGTTGACTAGTCGTAGGCAGTCAAAGTGAATTGTAATTACCTATTTTTCCAGCTTTTAGGTTGGTTAGATAGAAATAGTACTCTAGGATGAAAGGTAGATTTCATATGCTACAAGATCAATGCAGTGTTATGGTTGGAACCATATAATATGGATGTTCGAGTGTGTAGATACAAAAGAAACAAAACAATTACATAGAATTCAATGAACCATGTTTAATGAGTTAAAACAATTGATAAGTTCAATTTGACCTTTAAGTACCTAAAAAGTGACCTTTTGAAGTGATATTTGGTCAATTCACCTAATGTAGACTTATTCTAAGGTATGTAAACATCCTA
>NC_028352.1:18034114-18071260 GCF_000741045.1 Vigna radiata var. radiata | reverse complement strand
ATATTTGGTCAATTCACCTAATGTAGACTTATTCTAAGGTATGTAAACATCCTAACAAGTCTAACTTAGTCTAATAAAGGTAGGAAAGTGGTGAATGTTCAACTATCTTAAATATTGTAGCAAATTGAACTATCATTTCAATAGAGTGATCCTTCCTTATTTGAAATAATTTGACTATCTTAACTTTTTTATGCAATAATTTGAAATTCACTTTAATTTGTAGTGATCCTTCCTTAGTCTTTTCTATTGCTTCACTTTATTTGTAAACATATTCAATGCAGTAATGACAGGAGAAGGTTCAGACCGTCCTGATAAAGGAAAGGAGGTAGCCAGGCCTAAAAAAAGGCAACGAAAGACCGCAAAGTATGTACTTAGTACTTAGGGTGCCTGATACACTACCTACCCCTACTCCTGCAGTACACCCTTCCCCTACTCCTGTAGTACACCCTCCCCCTACTCATACAGTACACCCTCCTCCTCCTACCCCTACAGTTTACCCTCCTCCTCCCACTCCTGCAGTACACCCTCCCCCTACTCATACAGTACACCCTCCTCCTCCTACTCCTGCAGTACACCCTCCTCCTACTCCTGCAGTACACCCTCCCCCTACTCATACAGTACACCCTTCCCCTACTCATACTGTACACCCTTCTCCTCCTACCCCTGCAGAAGAGCCTCTTCCTCCCCCTGACTCTACTTCTATACCTTCCTCATCTTCTAGACCGCCTTCTGAGACTGCCACACCATTTATTGATCCAAATTCAGATGGTGATGGTGATGATGTTGACCCGCTCCTCCATGATCTACCATGGATTGAGCCATATGGAAAAGGGTAAGACTTTAATCCCTTTTTTAACTTTGATTGATGTTTTAAACATTGTCTTATTTGAAATAACTTTTATTTCTTTATATGAAGGTTTATTCCATCCAGGGTTGCTTCCCAGGCCATCACACGATCAATTAAGCAACAATATTTGACTCCATGGCCTACTTGGGGAGCAATACCTATAGACGACAGAAAGCCATTATGGGAGCGTTTTAAGGTGAACAACACTTTAAACTAATTATCATTCATATCTTACCATGTCTTAATCAATATTTGTTTGGTTCATCCATACAGATGAAGGTGCAGTGGAAAACTGAACATGAAAGTCAAATACATAGAAATTTTCACATGAAAGCATCTCATCGGCTCTCAGAGATGTTTAGGGATGCCCGAATTANAGGGGAGCGCCCTTACTGGATGGGCGAAATCATTTGGAACTCTTTGCTTGCACATTGGAATTCAGTAGAGTTTCGCAAGAAGAGTGCTACAAACCAGAGGAACAGAGCGAGTGAAAAGGGTGGTGCCTTGCATACTGGCGGGTCGATCACAATTCACGAGCATGCTATTCGTATGGTAAACTTTCTTTACTTTTCTGTTTCTTTCATATATAACTTATGTATTTTCTATTTCATATACACTAATAAGTCTAAATTATGTTACAGGCACAAGTTCTTGGACGGGCCATCCATGTTGACGAGGTCTTTGCACAGACCCATGTTCGGAATGGCACTAATGAATTCGTTGATGAAAGATCTCGCAAGACTCATGTAAATAGCACTCCTAGTATTAGTAATCCACATGATTATGTTATTGTATCATTCCCTGACATTGTTTTTAATGTTTCAACAGGAAGAATTTTCTACGAGACTTTCACAGGTTAAATCCGAACACGGGTCAGCTCCTACACCGGATGATGCGAGTAATGCAGATGACGACATCCGTAGGACACAGTGCTGGGTCGATGTCGTTGGTGGGAAGAATGGGTCTTTATCTACGGTTTATGGAGTTTTCCAAGGGTTTTTGGCCTTCGGTAATGCCCTTCGTTACTATAGTTGGCTAGAGAGGCTCAAGAACAAAATTGCCTTTATCACTTCCAAACATGCATGTTAATCAAGAATCATCAACAAGAGTCAAGCCAAGGCATATGTGCAAGCAATCAAGAGACATATCACACAAGAAAGAACATAAAGAGGCTCAATTCCCACACAGGGTATTTCTATCACAATCAAATCACTCTCTCAAACATCATAATCATCTTCCAAGCAGAGAAAAGCAATGATTTCCAACAAACCAGAGCATCAAGTGAAAGACAAACCTACATCCTAAACAAAGTCTAGAAATCAAGAGAAACATGCCAAACTGTGCACAAGACGCAATAGAAACTACCTAGAAAACGAAAAATTTAAAGCAAAAAACAAAAACTAACAAAGAAAATAGAATTCTCCCCCAATAGACCACACTTAAACTACACAGTGTCCTCAATGTGTCACAAGCAAAAGATAAGATATCAGAACATTCAACAGATCATGGACAAGTACAAGTGGGGAAAGGAGGAGAAGGGAAAAGAAAACTCCCCTGGTCATGGTGGCAATTGCCAATTTTGGACTTGTAGGGAGATATCTTCCACCACTGGATTTAGCAAGGAAGTCTTGAGGAGAAACTGCTTCATCCTCCAAAGTTGATCAAGCAGGGAGATGTCCTCCATAGCTGGATCTAAGAAGAAGTGATTGTTTATGAGCGGGTTCAACTGGTGCCTATTGATCTTCAAACTGTTGTGTATACTGACACCCTTGTCTTTCATCGTGGGTGTGTGTTGGTCAAATTCATGTGTACCTCCTGCAACATGGTTAGTGCAATAAGGTTCCAAAAAAATGACATGCAGGGGTATAACACCCAATCCCACTGTAACAAGATGAACCTTAGATATACCCTCAGAACATGAATCAAGTTCAAATTTAGAAGCAATATCAACAAAAAATCAGATTCATGTTCAGTGCATGGAGAATAAACATTCAGATGTGATAGCAAAAAGTGGTTCTCAACATGCAGAGAGAGAGAATTAAAAGCATGCTCATCAGTAATACAATCATCAACATACCTATCAACTACATAATCATAAACAACATAATCAATCTTAGGTATGTTTACCTTCACTTCCCTGAATGTTGGTAGAGTGGTTGAAGGTGAAGATGGTCTACCTATCTCAAAGGTGTTGCTCATATCTGCCTGGTCCTCAAAATTTTCATCAGTCTCCTCCGGTGCAAGAGTGAGGACATATGAGGGTGGGAAAGTAGGTGGCACAGTAGTAAGCTCATGACTCTGCTCCCCATCTCCTATGTGGATGGCACTGATATCATCAGAAATCTGAACAGTCTAAAATTGTGATTCCTCTGAAACTTGAGAATATTCTTTAGTGAGCTGAGTGGCCATCTGCCCAATCTGATTGCTCAAACTCTGAATGAAAGCTCTAATTTCCTGCTGAAACTCCATGTTCTCTTGCTGAAACTGAATGTTCTACATGGTCATCTGATCTAACAACTCCTTCAATGTAAGCTCAGAAATGGAACGTTGAGGAGCTATTTGGTCAGGCTCATGAGAGTGCAGCTATTGTGGTTCTTGGACTAGTGGAGAAGGCATACAAGTATTCTGGAATGGTGGTTCTTGATATTGATACTGTGGAGTACCATACCATCCCAGGTTAAGATTATTCCACCCAGGATCGTTGTTGTAACCATACTGCACAGGGGAGAATTCATCCAGAAATTGATGCTCAAGATCTTCCCAACTAGTGACAGATCCTAGAGTAAGATAACAACACCAATCCTCTGCTGCTCCTTGTAATGAGTAATAAAATGCCCTTAAGAAAATGTCATGATCAGGGACATCTGGAGGTTTCATTGAAGAGCAAATGGTGTAGAACTCCTCCAAATGTCTATGTGGGCATTCACCTGCAAAACCATGAAACTTAGGCAGCCAATGTATCAGTCTAGTGTTGAAAACACAACGAATATCCTCCTCATCAAGTGGAAACGACTCTCTAGGAGCACTCTAATGAGATGAAGGAGGAATCATATTGTTCTCAACATAGAAATCAGTAGAGTATACGTGAGAAACATACACAGAGTTAGATGGAAAAGGTGTATCACAGTCATAGGCACAGGCAGAAGATGCAGTACTAACAAAATCAAAATAGGTAGACATGGAAAAAGAAGGGGGAAGGTGGAAAGGAAATGCTAAAAATCACTAAACAAACAAAACACAACACAATTAAACATGTGACACACACACGTGAAACAGAACATCACACTCACAACACAAAAGAAAACACAACACACACTAACACAACAAAAAACCTAAGACGAACCGTTGGTCCCTGAAAACAGCGCCAAAATTTGATGGGTGTCGCATCCTATGCAAATTTAATGTGCATAAAGAATGCAGTATAGTCTAGGAAGTAACTCCTAGGTCGTCTCTCAAGGACCAAATCGCGGTTCAGGAATTAGGTCTAACACGTAGTGGGAGGGTTTGTGAAAGGTTTTGTGAATGAAGATGAGTTATGTTAAAACACGAATGCAAACAACAATGTAAACACAGATGTAAACAGAAATGTAAAATGGAACCAAATACAAAATAAAGATGGTTGGTCATTAACTCAATCACTATGCTTCCAATCACAGATTATCGACAAGTACACACTACTCTAATCCAAATCCAACATGAATTACCCAACTAAGCGAATGCTAATTCGGTTTTCAAAATTGCAAACTAAGCGAATGCAATGCACAAATCCAATCAGTTCTGCACTGTACAGTCTAATCAACTAAGCGAAGATTTAACACCGATTAGGCAACTAAGCGTATACCTAATCGCAGGCACAAAACAGATTAAGTATTGAACAAAATCAGAGCAGCAGTATAACAATTAAAGTGCAGAGGACTCGCGAATAGACTACTCTAACCTCTAATCCAACACAGCTAACTGACTAAGCGAAGGTTAATCATGCTATCATAATCGCGAACTAAGTGAACGCAATACACCTATTCCATTTGATGTGTTCTATACAGATTGATCAACTAAGCGAAGATACAATCACTAATTGGGGAACTATGCGTATACCCATTGCAAGAACACAATCAGATTTCCTAGAATGTCAGGTAGAGCAGAATAAACACAAGCACAATCTAATAAATCTCAAGGAAACAAAGTAATTTTATTAGTGGCCAACCCGGCTAACTTAAGCTAACATCACAATCAAATTACCACCCTAACAGAACAGACAACATTAAAGTGAATTTATCGAAAATTGGAAATTGCAATGACAAAGAACAACATCCCATCAAACCAAATTCCAATAGAACTAACTAAAGTGAAAGTGCAGACCTGAATGAATTAGTAATGAAACAAAAGCGCAAAGATAAATTCAAGCAATGAATTAACAAACGGATTTCAAAACAATAATTAGAATTGCAACACATGAACTGAAAAAGTGAAACGTTTATTGTATACATAAATAAAAAGAAGCAAACCGCATGATAAACTTTGAAATGACTTAAAAGTACTACAATAAAAGAAAGGACTTCAATAAAATAAAAGAGTTACAATAATAGGATCCACTAGAATTTAGTCACACTCCCTGCTGGAACGTATGAGCTTCAAGTTACGTCTTCTTCCATCAGCATTTGTAAAGTGCGGCTCCCTCCTCTCCGTGTGTGTGGCGACTTCTTCAGCTTAAAATGAAAATGTTTCCTAGGGTGACAGCTACCTTTTTTTGGGCCGCTGCATTCCTTTTTTATTCTCCCCGCACCGCTGCTTGAAGCTGGACGTATGTTGCTGCTCTCGGATGAAGTTGCTAGACACACCTCCTTAATTAAGTTGTTGGACCGTGTGTGAATAAGGTATTGTGCACATGGGCTTCTCAAAGGCTGCACGTCATGTTTTATGCAGCCTGCAACCTTTGCATTTTGGAGCTCTTCCCACGTGAGTGACACCATGCTGCTTCCTCTTTTTTTTATATTCAAGCTTGCCAATGCACATGTGGGTTGTGACAACAAGCAAGAAGCTTTTCTCAAAAATAAATCAAGACTTTTGTTTAACATTTCTTCTTTTTGTTTTTATTCTCCAAGCCAAATAAAAATTGTAGCTGCAACATTTCTTCAATTTTTGGGCCATGATGTGCAAGGACGTGTGCCACTCTAGGAAAATCAAGTGTATTCTTCAAAATAAAATCTTGTGTTGCACATCCAAAATAAACCTTCAAATGTCCCAAATTGTATTTCCAAAATTTTCCAGCATTTAAAAATACAAATAATTAGCTCAGAATATTCAAATTAATTAAAATTACAATTTTCGATCAAATTAAGCACAATTAGCAAAAATGGAAAAATATCGTACATTTGAACACAATTCCCTGATTAAATTTGGTACAATAAACTACCTCAAGACCTTTGCCCCTGTTGCTAAATTAACTACTCTACGTATTCTTCTCGTCGTTGCTGCCTCTCACCACCAAATTCTAAAGCAACTTGACCTACACGAAGAAGTTTATATGCAAATTCCTCCTGGCCTCAACATTCACAACCCCAATCAGGTGTGTAAACTTCAACGATCTTTATATGGGCTCATACAATCTGGACGACAATGATAGAATAAACTTTCCATTTTTCTTCTATCTAAAAATTACACTAGATCTAATGTTGATCATTCCCTTTTCTTGAAACATGATACTTGCTACACCACTTCCATTTTGATCTATGTTTATGACATTGTTCTTGTGGGAAACAACATCACTGCGATACAACAAATCACTACTTCTCTTGATAGCCTTTCTCACATCAAAAACTTGGGTGACCTCACCTACTTTCTCGGGTTGGAAGTTCCTAGAAACAGTTATGGAATCCACCTTTATCAACGCAAGTACATCCTCGACCTACTTACTGAAGCTGGAATGCTCCATTGCGCCCCTATGCCGACCCCTGTGGCTCACTCTTCACGTCTTACTAGTCAAGGCGACCTCCTCAATTATGAAAATGCCTCATCCTACCGAAGACTCATTGGCCGCCTCATCTACCTTACCAATACCATACCCGATATCACTTTCTCTATCAATAATCTCAGCCAATTTGTTTCTTCTCCTACCTCCTTACATCAACAAGCTGCTCACCGCATTCTTCGATACCTCAAGGGAAGTTCCGACAATGGCACCCTCCTCCAAAGCAACAACACCAATCAGCTCAAAAGCATATAGTGATTCTGACTGGGCCACATGTCCCAAATCTAGAAAATCTATCACTGGTTACTCAATTTATTACGACAACTCTATCATTTCTTGGAAATCCAAAAAGTAGCAAACTGTTTCTAGAAGCTCTTTCGATGCTACATATCAGGCTCTTGCCGCTATCGCCTGTGAACTATAATGGTTGACCTATGTTCTTCATGACCTTCGTATTATCACTGCTCAACCTGCCATAGTCTATTGTGACAATCGCTTTGCTATCCAGTTTGCTTCTAATCAAGTCTTCCACGAAGGCACCAAACATATTGAAATCGACTATCACATTGTTCGGGATATGCTCAACATTGGCCTCCTCAAGCTGCTCCCAATCTCTACCATTGAACAAGCAGTCGACCTTCACTAAACCTCTTGCCCCTACAATTTTTAAGTATTTACATTCCAAGCTGGGAATGACAAACATCTACTCCCAGCTTGAGGGGGATGATAATGTTAGCAATTGGGCCTTTAGGCTTGCGACCCAGCCCATCTTACATTTTCCCTTTTTATTTTAGGTTAATTGCTTATTTTGTTCCCAATTTCGCTCAAGTATGTCAAGTTGGTCCATCCTTTTAAAAAAGTGTCAATTACGTCCCCACTTGGTAAAATTTTCTCAATCAAGTCCATTCCATTAAATACATATAAATGATGTTAACTTTTTTTTTCTCCCCTCTACTTCTCTACAACACAACAAATCTTTCTTTGTTCCAATCCTTAGACACGTTTTCCAAGATACATGACCCACTTGTCTTTGTTTATGCAAATAATAAAAAAGGGTGTTATTTTAAACAAATTCATACACCAATAAAGGAACTTCTGTCTCTAGACAACAACCTCGGAGCTTGACTACATTCTTTTGATTAATCTGTGACAGTAAAATGACCTTATTGATGAATTGCTCCACCTAGCTCACGTCCACTATTTTGGACTTCTTGATAGCAACAACTTGATTATTTGAGAGAACTCCTTTGAAATTTTTTCCATAACCTCCTTTTTCGATGATCAAATTCTCATCAAAATTGTTGGTGGCTTTATTGAGTTGTTCGACACTAAAAATTGTGGTGGATTGAGACGAGTCTCTTCTAGTAGAGAGTTTCTGTCTTAGAATTATGCCCCCATTTTGCTGAAAGAACTTTTCCTTTAGTTTGAGGACTTTCCTTTTCTAAAGGATCAAGTACAGCTAAGAAACTCCCACAAAGAGAACAATTAATCATACACTTGCTAATTTTATCAAAATAAACTCAAACGAAAATTTAGTATCTTGCAAAAAGGGAAGAAAAACAAAACCTTAATGGTAGTAATGATATGCTCACCAATGATGAAAAATCATGGTTTACGAATTTATATTCGGAGTAAACTAAAAAGTTTTTGTTCTTCCAAATGTTTTTAAAGAACATTAATTCAAAAATGTAAATAAAGATGTCTTTCTTATGGTAAGAAATGCCTTATAAAAGCATGATAAAGATATTTTTTTATTAACGTGTTCAAACATAATTTTTAGTAAAACAAGTTTTTTAATGAATGTTTTAAGGAAACCTATGTTGGATGAGAAACGTTTGATGAAGAAGAAGAAGGAAGGAGCAAACACTTTAGCTTATAGCTTACTATACAATGGAATTGAAGGTGGTGACAAAGATGCCAGTGAGCCTACTGCTGATGATGATTGCATTAGCAAGAATAACAACTACAACAGAAGATCAAGCCCTACCCAGCTGCCTGAACAAGTGCGGAGATGTTTCAATTCCATACCCCTTTGGCATAGGTGTGTCAAATATCACTGGAAAAAATTGTTCCTTTTAGAAAGACTTGAATCTCAACTGTAGTACAAACTCCATTCTATACGTATATAACATCCCATTTCTGAACATAACCCTCCTAGGTCAATTGGAGATGAGTTTCTTGGTCTCCTCTATCTACAAAGTCAACATTTCTAGTGAAGTAACAGAAGCCCACATAGTTGGACTCAATATTCCATCCTTCACCATTTCTAGCACGGAAAACAAGTTCATGAGTATAGGCTGCGACACGTATAGGTATCATTTGTTGTGAAAAATGGCGGCTACAACTTCTCCGTGGATCATTTGAAGCGCGTCCCATTCAATAGCACTCCCATGATTGTTGATTGGGGTGTTGGAGATGTTGCATGTAAAGTTTCCAAGGATAGAGCCAATTATGCGTGCAAAAGTGATAATAGCGTTTGCGAGGACCCACCCTTTACTGGTGGAAATGACTACCTATGCAAATGTAAACCAGGTTTTAAGGGAAACCCTTACTTTACCCTAAGGTTGCATAGGTAAAAGCCAAGTGGGTAGTGTATCTTGGAAAACACGTCTAAGGATTGACGTAGAGAAAGGTCTGCCTTGTAGAGAACTAGAAGGGAGAGAAAAAGAAAATTAACGCCGTTTGGACATATTTAACGGAAGAAACTTGATTTAGGCAAATTTTACCAAGTGGAGACGTAATTGACACTTTTTTAAAAAGATGGATCAACTTGACACACTTGAGCAAAACTGGAGACAAAATAAGTTATTAAACCTTTATTTTACTTACTTTTACTGACTGAAACACACATCACATTTTCAATAATATTTTGCATTATGGATTCTTCTCTGTACTTGCAATTACTTTTCTTTGTGCCTTCTACTTCAATGTGTGCATCTCAGTTTGCCTTCATCCTTCGGTTTCTCTGTGCTAGGGTTGGTTTGCAAGAGCTCGCTCTTCAGGTATGGCTTTCTTGCTTCACTCATCAATTGGTTGGCATTGCAAGTGTATCAGTTCTTCCTCATTTTGTACATTTCGTCTATCATCTTGATAATAATATGTAGAATTGTTTTAAATAATGCCAATCAATCTTGTGAATTTAAATGGCATTAACTTCCTCTACCATGGTATCCTTGACATCATTTTTTTGTCTATATGGTTGAGTTCAGTTCTCATTGATATTTGTATCTCTCGATGAACCTGATAGATCCAACAATGTAGTCATTCACAAGGGAATTTTTGAAAATATAAGACAACCAATCAGACACCGTTGTTTCTGATAATGGGAAGTTCGAATTGTGCTTTTTCAACAGAGTCAAAGATAATTCAACAAAGTACTACTTTGGTATACGGTATAAATGGGTTCCAAATGACAAGAACAAGATTGTCTGGGTTGCTAACCGAGACTACACATTTGAAACACCATCAATTGTTCTTACCATTCAAGATGGAACTTTGGTGATCATAGAAGGACAACTTACATACAGTGTCAACAAGGTTTCAAACAATATCAGTATATATGCCACGGTCTTGGATTCAGGAAACTTGATACTGAAAACCTCAAAATAAACAAATTTTGTGGCAGAGTTTTGATTATCCTATCGACACCCTTTTACCCATTATGAAACAAATTTATCATATATGAAAAGTATAAATGAATTATTTAGTTAACATAAATCGCTTAAATCTAATTTCATATCTAGATTATGTATTTGAAAAAAAAAAGGGTTAAATATGTTTTNAGTCCCTATACTTTGGGGCGATTTTGGTTTTAGTCTATTTTCAAACTAAGGTACAATTTAGTCCTTCAATTTTAGAAAACTCTGGTTTTAGTCCTTTTTACCAAATTTTTTTAACTTTATTTGTTGTTTCAAGCACGTTTCATTATAGCATTTGGATTGTTTACATTGTTTGACACATTTTTGCTTCAATGTTAAATGAGAAACAAATTTGAAACAACAAATAAAGTTTTAAAAAAATGGTAAAAAAGACTAAAACCAGAGTTTTTTAAAGTTGAAGGACTAAATTGTACCTTATTTTGAAAATGGACTAAAACCAAAATCGCTCCAAAGTATAGGGACTAAAAACATATTTAATCCAAAAAAAAATAGGATTGACTAAAATGAAATTAAATTTCAAACTTTTGTATTTTTTATCATTAATAATGTTTAAAAAAGTTAAAGTTTAAACTATCTATTTATATCAAAGTTTAAACTATATGTATAGTTACCTAATTTTTTTATTTTTTTTCATAAAAAAGTTTGTCAAGTCAAGAAGAAACATGGTGGACGAGACAAATTTATCATAGGTAATAAATGGGTAAAAATAAAATATTAAATTCATAAAGATTTGTTGATGAAAGTCTCAAATGAGGCTCTTCAAATTTGGAATGCATTTAAAGAAAAAAAAAAGACTTAATTTTACACAAGTTTCACTGATTTGCTTTTGGTACCACTCCAAAAGGCCTCTTATCAATGGAGGTATCTTATGTGTATATAAATCTATGCCCATCTCTTATTTTTTCTGATGTGAGACTTTGTTTGTACCCAACAATGTTAATACTCAATTCTAGTCAGCGTAATAGGTGTTATTAGGATTGGCTAGTGTAACCACAAGTTATGTTAATACTTGTAATCTTGTTGAGATTATAGTGGAACCACCTAAGAAGAGAATTGTACGTAGCTCAATTAAGTGAATCACTATCAAAATATTTGTGTCGCTCATTGTTTTAGCTTTACAAAACATCTTATCTATAAAGACTACAATTGCTTACAAAGTTAATTTTTTATAAACGCTTTTGTCATCAGACATTATTTTTCTTAAGAGTTATCTTTCTTAAACACTATAGTAGTTTTGCTAAATGCTTGAAAAACACTCAATCTTTGAATATTTTGGTTTAAACGTTGTCTTATAAATCAAGCGTCTAACAACCGGTGTAGACCGTCTGTCACCAAGGTAGTTAAACGTCCATTTGCGAAAAAGTTTTTCATAACACTATTCAACCCCACCTTCTAGTGTTTTCCTATAATTTCATATCTTAGGTGTAGTGATTATGATCAAGTCTTCCTGCTTGTGTGATCTACATAAATAAAGAACAAAGGATACAAGCATCAAAGCACTTTATGGAACATGCATTAAATATTTTGAACGTTGATAAGTGATAGGCCGCGTGTTCAAAACATTTTATCATTTGTCATTTCATTAATTAATGCATCCTTTGGTAAAACTTTCAGCATATATGATCATCAAATGATATAAAACATTAGATATTTTATCAAAAGTTGTTTGAAATATGCAGTGTTTAATGGTTATTTGTTAGACGATACTTTCCATAACATGCTTGCTTGAATTAACATTGTTTTGAATAAAATACATTTTAAACTTAAATGTTATCAATGAGATAGACACTTATGCTCATAAACCATTGGCTTGTAAGACATTGTTCGTTTAAATGTTTAGATGTTGTTTGTTACTCATGTCATCTATTAGATGATTCATAAAGAAGATGCTTCCTTTTAGACACTATTCATAAAACTTTGTTCATCAAACAATATAATCTAGCAAAAGTTATTATAAGCTTGTTTTCATTTATAAAAGATGTTCCAAAGTATTTTTCTCTTAAACATTATTTAAAATAACTTTTCATACAGAGGAATATTTCATTTGATGTGTTTTGTTAAACTTCAAAACTCGAGTTACTAGATGGTCTAGTCTCTAGGCGACCTTGTCTTAACATAAACGTTTTGGCATTATAGTTGAAGGTTGACTCGATTAGGCTCAAGCCAAAGGTCAAACTAAGTAGGTTCAGGTCAAAAGTAGAGTCAAATCACCCAAGACGAAGGTCCAACTCAATCAACTCAAATTGAAAGGTTAAGCTGAATTGACTTAGGTGGAATGTTGAGCTGAGTTAGTTAGACAAAAGGTCGAGACCACTTGAGTCGTCTAGACAAAAGGTCGAGAGGAGTTGCTCCTGATCATAGATAAATACAAATTGGCTTTGGTTGAAGATCGAGTCAAGTCAGTCTGAATTCATAGTCGAGCTGAGTCAGTCTAGACTAGATGTTAAGATGACTTAACTCGAGCTAAAAGTCGATACAAGTCGACTTTATGAGCCTATATACTTTTTCTAATCCTACCTAATAAAGAATTTCACGACTTCTGCAATTTTAATTTCCTTTTTTAGTGAGTTTTCAATGTTATTATTTTTGTTATTTGAAATACCATTCTTAAAATTTCTCAATTTTAATTTCTTTCTCCAAATAAATTAATTTACTTCAAGAATTTTAAATTTTTCAAATAAATCAATTATTCTATTAAATAGCCTCGTTCAAAGAGATTCAAAATTGTAAATAAAAAATATACAGTAAGAAGAGAATATTGAAATATGAAATCTATTTTTTCCTTCATTCTTTATGTTTGTAGTCATAATTTGATAATGATTTTCTCACATACATAATAATACTCTAGAGAACAAATGAACTTTACCTTTAGACCTATTCTAGACAAGAAAGTCCAAAAACTCAACATGCCTCAACCAAGTGATTAACATAATTTGACACAAATTCTATTCGAAATAACGTTTCAAGCATTCATTTGATTGGTTTCTGCACACAGTGTGCAATTTTGTTAAAATCATATAAATTAAATATAAAAGGGAAAATACCTAAAATATGGATAAGTATAGATATTAAATAGTTAACTACACATAAAATATAACAGGCACATGAAAAAATACAGTATCAAATTTGAATTATTTCCATCATTATTTTAAAATAATAAAAATCATGACCATAAACAAGTCCGTCCAACTTAGAAAGTGACACTTTTGGCTGCCTTTTGTTGTTTGGAATATTCCATTTCACGGGCTGGTGGCTATTTCTAAAGTCAACAAGTACTCCATTAGAAAGTGACACACTTTGGTTGCATTATATTATTGTTTTGTTTGGAATAATATAATTAAAAAATGATTTATGAACAAAAAACAGAAATTATATGAACACTTAATATATGCACCTAGAAAAAGAATAAAAAGAATAATAGGTTTATAGGATATATGATATAATAAGAAAATAAAAAAGAAAAAGAATTATGTAATAGATGCAGAAAAAATTAAGATGTATATATATCATTTTACATTAATTGACGACCTAGTTGCTGGTTTTTAAGACAAACAACCAAATGCTGTTTCTAAAGCTAACACGTGTTTTGTTGCGTTATATTGTTTGGAATATTGTAATTGAAAAATATTTGTGGACACTATCACACTTATATGATAAGAAGATAAAAGATAAAGAAATATTTCTTTAACAACTTTTTTAACCTATTCATTATTTTATTGGTATGTATATTTAAATCAGATCAATCATAAATTATCAGATAAGAATAATGATACTTTAATAATATTTTTGACAATATTTTAACATCAATAAAATCAAATATCAAAGTATATTTTTTTTATGTTTTTTTAAAGATAAAGGGAAAAAGTGTGTAATAGTTAAAGAGAAAAGGGTTAAATATGTTTTTAGTCTCTATAGTGACGATTTTGGTTTTAGTCTCTCTTTCAAACTACGGTATAATTTAGTCTTTCAACTTTAGAAAACTCTGTTTTTAGTCTTTTTTACCAAATTTTTCTAACTTTATTTGCTGTTTCAAGCACGTTTCATTATAGCATTTAGATTGTTTACACTGATTGACACATTTTTGCTTCAATGTTAACTGAGAAACGCGTTTGAAATAGCAAATAAAGTTAAAAAAAATTAGTAAAAAGGACTAAAACCAGAGTTTTCTAAAGTTGAAGGACTAAATTGTACCTTAGTTTAAAAGAGGAACTAAAACCAAAATCGTCCCAAAACATAAAGACTAAAAATATATTTAACCAAGAGAAAAAAAATTAAGATGTATATTTAATATTGTTGATTTGGGTTAATTGAATATTTGAAGTCAAGCCACCGACGGTATCCTGAATACCAACGATTTCAACTCTTATCAGCCGATATGTAGAACTGTGTGAAATAATGCAAACCAATGTGTACTAAATATGGGATTAACTTCTTCTACTCTGACATCCTTCACATCATTCCTTTGCCTCTATGTGTTTTGTGTTAATGCAGTCACCTACAAAGAAATTTTGCAAACAGGACAATCACTGGGAACCTCAGACTCGGTTGTTTCTGATAGCGGGAAGTTTGAATTGTGTTTTTTCAACAGAGTCAGAGATAATTCAACCAAGTACTACGTTGGTATACGGTATAAAAGGGTTCCAAACGACAAGAACAAGATTGTGTGGGTTGCAAACCGAGACTACGCACTTGAAACATCCTCAGCAGTTCTCACCTTTGAACCTGATGGAAATTTTGTGATCATGGATGGACAAGTCACATACCGTGTCAACAAGGTTTCAAACAATTTCAGTATCTATGCCATGCTCTTGGATTCAGGAAACTTGATACTGCTTAAAACCTCAAATAAACAGATTTTGTGGCAGAGTTTTGATCATCCGACGGACACCCTTTTACCCGGAATGAAACTAGGACATGATGAAGGAAACACTTGGTCATTGCGATCATGGACAAGTGCAGATGACCCTGCTCCAGGAGCTTTTTCCCTCGAATATAATCTGGGCAGGGTCAGCCTAATCATCAACAATGGCTCTAATGCGTTCTGGATTGACGACCACTACAACGATACTATTGGCAATTTTATTCGCCGAAGTGGTGTGTCTATGGACAGCTATTTCACTTTGCCAGTTGGTAATGACTCTAGGTTGGTACTAGAAGTGTCTGGTGAGCTCAACCAGGAATATTGGTCTGATGAACAACAACATTGGGTTTCTATTCAGTCATCCAAGTGTGCTAATAATTCGTGTGGAGCCTTTTCCATCTGTAACCCGAAAGCTCGTGACCCTTGTGACTGTCTTTATGGTTTCAGGCCCTCTGATGCTGATTCTTGGAACAATGGGAACAAATCTGCTGGCTGTGTAAGGAACAAAGACTTATCGTCCTGCAGTATCGGTGCTGAATCCAACAACGATAAATTCAAGCAACTATATAATGTCAAATCACCAACTTTGGACAGTCTCAGGACGATCAATACAACAAAAGAGTGTGAAAGTACTTGTTCTAGAAATTGTTCTTGCCTTGCTTTCGCTTATTATTTGAACGGTGATTGCCAGTTGTGGCTTGGTTCTGTATTGAATTTAAAGAACGTCTCAACAGATGTGGACAATTCTGATAATAGCAATCCAATTTTTTACCTAAGACTTGCTGCCTCAGAATTAGATGATTCTGGTAAGTTCAAGAAAATTGAGTTATGAAAGATCTATAAACTTTTTGTCATATGATTTTGGGTTAGAGAAGTGTCAATTTTTATATGTTGATTGAGTTTATTGTTAGAAGTAAACTTTAAGTCTAATTCAACTTTACAAAACCAGTTTGTAAGATAAGATTTGCATCTATTTATATACTATGAATTGGTCTTATTTATAATCGATTTGGGACTTTGAACATTTTATGCTTTATGGATGTTGTGTCTCTCTCATTATACTCACTTGAAAGATCCATTAATAAACACATTTGATTTGGTTTTGTAAGGAAAATAGAATTGCTATGCTTTGTGTGCTTCTTGAGAGTTAGGAAGACAGAATCCTAAGTTGTTTTTCACTGAACTGCTACTTCGCTAGAGTCTCTTCACTTCACAGATGAACTTATCAGTCAACATATGGATTTTCATAGTTGATAAATTATCTCTGCAGGTTCGAACAAAACAAGAGCAAAAGAACCAGGATATACTGTCAACAAAAATGTACTTCTTCTGATTGTTATATTGATCTCCTTTCTAGCTTTTCTTATATTGGGCATTTTAGTTTACTGGATTAGAAAGAAGAGGAGAAAAGGTAAGAAAGAAACAAGTTTTCCAAGTAAATTCAAAGTATGTTAACTTATAAACTAATTTTACTCAATTTGCAGGGGAAGATTTGCTCCATTTTGATATAAGCATGAGCATGAAAGTTGAAGATTCTGAGCTTACTGAATCAGATAGGAGTGCCAAAGTGAAGAAGGAAGTGAAATTGCCTTTATTCAGTTTCGAGAGTGTTGCAGCTGCAACTGATAATTTCTCAGATGCAAATAAACTTGGTGAGGGGGGCTTTGGACCCGTTTACAAGGCATGCTCAAAAACTCTCTTTTGCAAGTTTTTTAGTGCAAATAATCTATCATCTCCATGTAAACAACTTTTACTACGCCTTATATGTGACTTTTACGAAATATAAGAAAATACAGGGTACATTATTTAATGGGGATGAGGTTGCGGTGAAAAGACTGTCACGGAGATCTGGTCAAGGATGGGAAGAGTTGAGAAATGAAGCTTTGTTAATTGCAAAACTTCAACACAACAATCTTGTTAGACTTCTTGGTTGCTGCATTGATCGAAATGAAAAGATGCTGATTTATGAATTCATGCCTAATAAAAGCTTGGATCTTTTCCTTTTTGGTTTGTATCCTACTGTCTCTGAACTCTTTTAAATATCATCCCATCTGTCAAACTTAAACTTTGGTTGTGACATCATAGCAGATGCTACAAAGAAACAGATGTTAGATTGGGGAACTAGAGTCAGAATAATCGATGGGATTGCGCAAGGAATTCTTTATCTTCATCAGTATTCCAGGTTCAGGATCATTCACCGAGATTTAAAAGCTAGCAACATATTGTTGGACAGCCATATGAATCCAAAAATATCAGATTTTGGATTGGCAAAAATATTTGGTGATAATGAACTTCAAGCAAATACAAATCGAATCGTTGGAACATAGTAAGGCAATTAACTACAACCAGTGGTTTTCTTTACATGATCAACCATGTACTAATTAATCTACCTTATGCGCAGTGGTTACATGGCTCCTGAATATGCTATAGAAGGACTTTTCTCAGTAAAATCAGACGTATTTAGTTTTGGGGTCCTTTTGTTGGAGATTGTAAGTGGCAAGAAGAATACTGGCTTTTATCAAACGAGTTCCTTCAATCTTCTTGGATATGTGAGTTTCTAGGTCCCATCCATTTGACATTCAAATTGATTTCATGATTTGTGCATGTTCTAAGCCTTTTTACAAATGGTTCTTATGGCCTAATGATGAGTTTTCTATTAAGATTCATCAAAGATACTATTTTTAACTTAACACCTCAAGACAATGATGTGTTTATGGTATGGTTTCTTATATGGTGTTCAATATTTTCATTTCTATCAATATGCAATTTAGACTCACTTGAATTTTCATCATGTGATGATGTATACAAAATCATAGTGACATACCAGAATATGCTCCAAACATTTTAATTTTGAGGTTGTTGTGTGTGAAATCTTGAAGGCTTGGGATCTTTGGACAAGAAATTCAGGACTGGATCTAATGGATAGTGCATTGGATGACAGTGATACTTTAAGTAATAACAGTATGCATACTGTGCCAAGATATGTGAACATAGGACTTCTTTGCGTTCAAGAAAGTCCAGAAGATAGGCCAACCATGTCTGATGTTGTATCAATGATTGGGAATGACACTGTGCCCCTTCCTTCTCCTAAACCACCTGCATTTCTTAATGTCAGAGGTGATCATAGTTCATCATTGCCCTCCACCTCCACAGAAAGATTTTCAGTGAATGTTATCACAGATACAATTCTGGAAGCGAGATGAATGACTATGAAACTCCTCTTCTAGTTTTCAGATTAGACACCAACTTTTTTCTCTTTATAAAGTTTTGACCATCAATTTCTATTCCCTTTCTATATTTATCATGATTATTAAACTCTTAGATTAACTTGTTAACTTGGACCAATTTCTGTTATTTGGTTTCGGAGTTAATTTGGAAGTCAAAAATAAACTTGTTTTCTAAATAAATCTATTCTAATCGATTCTGAATTGTGAGTTTGAAACGATTTTACAAACTTTTTTTTAATGAAAAAGTTTATAGGATTATATTTCAAAATGAATCAAAATTGATTATATCTCAAAAACCTTATAGCATTATATCTCAAATTAATTATCTCAAAATAATATATATGAAAAGTATTAATGAATTATTCTAGTTAACATAAATCAGTTAAATCTAATTTAGATTATATATTTGTAAAAAAAAAAGTAAAATTTGTATTGTTTATCATTAATATTGTTTAAAAAGATTAAAGTTTAAACTATCTATTTATAAAAAAATAAAGAGAGTAATGTATAAAAAAGTA
The DNA here is from genome assembly GCF_000741045.1 of Vigna radiata var. radiata. Classification (NCBI taxonomy): domain Eukaryota; kingdom Viridiplantae; phylum Streptophyta; class Magnoliopsida; order Fabales; family Fabaceae; genus Vigna; species Vigna radiata. The sequence continues at coordinate 18,052,180 of NC_028352.1, read as the reverse complement.
AAATTTAAAATATCTATTTTTTATATTTATAAATTTAAAGTGTCTCTTTTTTTAAGAAGAAATATTCATTTTCCAAAAAAATATTTTTATTTAATTAATCATTTAATGGATATAGTTACTTTTTATTTTTTTGGTACAAAAGTTTGTCAAGTCAAGAGTAAACATGGTGGACAAGACAAACATACTAATGTATCATAAGTAATAAATGGCTCAGAATATAACTATTAAATTCATAAATTCTCGACGATTTTGACGTGGTAAGCGACCTCTTCTGGACACATCATGATGCAGTGACTTATTGAATGCATTTAATATTTTTTTTCTTGATGGATACCATGTACAAGACAAAAAAGTATCGGCTCCCCTTGCTTGAGATAGTTGGTGTCACATCTATAAGGTTGACCTTCTCAATCACCTTTGCATTGTTATCAAGTAAATGCCAAAATAATTTCACTTGGGCATTGGAAAAGTTCAGAGGTTTATTTATGACATCTAAAGATGGTCCACAACAGAAACCTTATTTTAATGAATTCCATTGACAATGTATTTCTTGAGTCTTATCAGATGCTATGTCAACATGCCAACGTATCAATTTCCCCATAGATAATTTATTCTTATGCAATTAAGTTCTTATTTTAAGGCAGGTTCATATTAAAAAAATATGTCATTCATACCTATTTCTTCAAAGCTTGTGATCTTGTCTCTTATGTCCAATTTTTTTTGTTAAGACAACTTCCTCTTCTTGACTCCTTTACTCGAGAGTTATGCGTTTACTTCTACTATTGTGAGAGTTTGTTTGTTGATCTTTGTGATAGGAGCTTCCTTTCAACCTTTTAGGTCCTCTTTTCGTCTAGCTCTCTTAAGAAGTATTAGACACTTTTATTGTGAGACTTATCCCATTCCTATGGTTTCTAGAGACTTATCCAAACCTGTCCTGGCACATATGAACTTTATCTCCTGATATATCCGAGAGATGGAGATTTCACGTCTCTTTGGATTGTTTCTGTTGAAAAAGTGATGCCTTGTATCTAAACCAAGAGAGGGGGTTGAATTGGTTAGTCTTTTAAAAAAAAAAATCTTCTCAAAAGCTTTTCAAAATCTTTAAGTTTTCATGAAATCAATATGAAAAATATATGAACAACAATAAAAGAGAAGGAAAGAAATATTAACACAAAGATTTATACTGAATTGACCAAGCCTATACCTAGTTGAAGGGGACCACTATAATGATGGAGTTATACAAGCAAGAATACAAAGAACTCCCTTCTCAATGCACTCTCCTTTCCCAACTCAATATCACATACAACACAAGATGTGAACACCTCACAATCTCACAACCTAGAAAGCAATCCCAACTTTTTGTACACCTTGAGAGCAATCCCAACTCTCAATGCAATACACACGGGTTCTCCTCCTGGCTCACAGCAACAGGGAACACAATCCTCTTGATTGTAGTATATATACTAATCCTCAAAGAGTACACCTCAAGTGCAAAATACGATCAACAATGTATAAGCACAACTATCTTGCAAGAATCTTGATGAGTTTGTTCCAAATATGTTTATATGCTTGTTTGTGTTTGAACTGCTTGATTTGTATACTTACTATGATTATACATAAGTTTATATCTGTGTTATGCATAATAATTGTTTTGTATTATAAAACACTTTGCACAATGCATATATGTATGAAGTAATCGATTACAATGTTATGTAATCAGTTAGATTCATCAGATATCAGCAAATGCTTAATTGTAGCAAACTGCAAGTTTTAACCGATTACACTATATGGATAATCGATTAAAACTCGTGCCTTTGCTAACACCTGATTGATGAGTGCAATGATGTGTTTTCAGCTGTAAATGTTTTCAGATTTGCTTAAGTGTAATACTTAACTGATTACATTGTTTTATTAATCGGTTAAATTTATGCACACTGAAATTTGTTTTCTTGTCAAGTCTTAACTATCATAGCGGTCATATTTTGAATTGTTTTGACTTACATGAATTGTGCAATCGATTACATTAATTGTGTAATCTGTTAAATGTGTTTTGATGTAATTCTGGTGTAGTAGTGAAAATTCTTAACTGATTACATTAATATTGTAATCGATTAAAGTGCGTCAGACTTGAGAAAACTATATATTGATGCATAACTCTCTGCATAAAAGACTTTTGATCTTTCATCTGTTATAATCCAAAAAATGTTTGTTGAGATAAGAAATTGCAGGGGTGTTCTTTCTCCAAGAATCAAGAAGCGTTTAGTTTGGAAGATTCAAAGGATTCTTGAAAGAATTGTTGTGTGCTTTCATTGGCAGATCAACATCCACACTTTAAGATGATCTGAACCATGATCAGTGTTAATTTTGCAATCTGTGGATTATGTTTGCCCTGTTACCGGTGGCCAGGAAGAGAACATGAGATTTTGGTTTCTTTGAAGTGTCTCAAAGGGATTCTGTAGAAAAAGGATTGTTCTTTCTGTGTTGTGGTTTTCTATATTAGATTTGGTGTTGGAGAGGAGATTGCATTGAGAGAGGGTCTATGTAATTCTTGTTGTATAACTCCATCTATATAGTGAAGTGGCTTTCAATCTTAGGTTGATTGAAAGGAAACTGGATGTAGGCATTAAGGTTGAACCAGTATAAAAACTTGGTGTTTGTCTTTCTATCCTTTATCTCTTTTATTGCATTACATTCTTTATTTGCTTGCATTTTAGGAAAGTGCTAAAGATTTTCCAAAGGTTTAAAAAAGAACAAATTTTTTAATACAAATCAATTCACCCTCCCCCCTCTTTGGTTGGAAAATAAGGCCTTTCCTTTTCTGCATAATCGATTATGTTATTAATGTAATTTGTTAAGTTTTTCCTTTTGCTTTAAAAGTTTTACATCTGTTTCAGATTTAACAGATTAAATGGCACATGCAATCGATTATGTAAATCATACAAGCCAACAACAAACGAATATTATCGTTATAGGCAGTTATGACTTTCAATGAAAATGATTTTCACAAGATAAACATTTTAACCGATTATGAAACTTATGTAAATGGTTAAGTTCCATACTTAAGCAAATTTCAAAATCACTTTCCATTCCAAACATATTAATGCACTCAGCAAACACATGTTGGCATAACATCATGTTTTAATCAATCATACAACTAATGTAATCGGTTAAAACATAGTTGTTTTGCCCCTGTTAAGCATGTACTGAAACATGAAGAAATATACCAAATTATATAAATAGTTTAATCGATTATTTCTTCCAGATATGCAACGTGCAATATGTTTTCACCTTATGATTCATTTATAATCAATGAATGCATATACCAATCAGTTCAAGCACAAACACATATATAATCAAGCAATTGTTTTGCCATTTCTTGTACAAGAAACTATAAAACATTTCTTTTGTTCATCATAAAAAATATATATGTGAGATGGGTTTTTCTAGATATAGCTCCCCCTATGTCCTTTCTTATCACTTTTCTTTTTGTTTTTAAACATTGATTAGTATTTAATGGATTTAATGTTTATTTAGAATAACAAAGTGTTTTTTACATTTTCTACCGTTTAGGTAGGATTTGATCGTTTAAGCTTTTCACTGAGAAACCAAACAGTTAATGAAGACTTCACCGTTGGACGAAGCAGATTGTTTGACACATGGCATCATCTAACCTATGTAAACTCTTCCTTAAGTTTTTCTTTTGTTTTATTCAAGAAACACATACAGTAAGGTGCCTTTTAACATAAGTTTTTGAAATATCATTTAAGACTTTTAATGTGTTTTCCAAAAACATTGTTTGACATTTTTATCTATTAAGACATATTGAGAGTTTGTTTGATCATCGCCTAGCGATGTATATCATTCGTTGCATTCAGCAAGACTCTCATGGCATCGATTCAGGTCATAACCGAGACAAAAAGTCTGACGAAAAAGCAAAAGAAAAATAAAAAACACTTTACTGCCTCGGTTCAGGTCCCAACCGAGACAGTAAGGCCAAGATACTACCTTGGTTCAGAAGGAACTGAGGCATAAAGTCATTAAAAAAAGCAAAAAGTAAAAAATAAAAAACACTTTACTACCTCGGTTAAGGTCCCAATGAGGCGGTAGAATCCAAATACTGTCTCGGTTCCATAAAGTCATTCGAAAATAAAAAATAGAAAAGTAAAAACCCTATTGCTTTGATTACCTTTGAACCGAGGTAAAATGCTATCCCTTTTTACCTCACCTATATAGGCCTCGATTTAGGAACCGTTGCTTATGAACGAAAATAACCACTGTCATTTTCTATGACTGCATTAATGTGGGTCTTGGTTGCATATATCATTGCTTGCTTATTATTCTATTATAAGGTTTGAATTGTTGAATGCTTAGCTCACTCATAGATTAGTTTGTATGAAGAAAATGATGAAGAAAATGAAGAACAACATGAGTAATAATTGTTATTCAAAACACTTTTTAATTTGTTATGTAGAAGTTTATTTTTAATTTTTAGGATAAACATTTGTTATTTCTTAAGTTCACAAATTAATTGTATTTTAAATTTTATAATTTATTTCATACAATAATAATTATTTCTGGTTTTATATTATTGTGGTTTAATATTAAACATATTTTATGTTAATCATATTAATCAAATCTTTTAAATAATAAAAAATTAAATTATTTTCATTATTGGCGGTTTTCAAAACCCCAATTACATAAAACTAAAAAATATGTCAATTTTTGGCTAATGTTCCAACAGTTTCTTACAATTACGGGCTGTTTTTGTAAAAACTCCCGCAAATTACGGTAGTTTTTGTAAGATCCCCACAAATAACGACAATTACAAACAAAATCATCAAAAAAATTTGTGACGGTGGTTTTTTTAATAGTTTATTAACCGCATGAAATGTATTTACCAGGATTTAAAACTGTCAATAATGTAGAAAAAAAAACTCTGGTAAAATCATTTATTTTTGTAGTGTGAAAATTATAAAAACCGAATATTAAGAAAGTCAGTTTTAATGATTATTTTCAAGAGGATATATAATTAAATCAGAAGACAGTAAATAAGTTCCTTTACAAGTATTGAAGAATATATTAAAAAATAAAATATGTAGTAAAAAAAATTTATTCATACGTAGTTGTGGAAAAATTACACATTCTAAACAAAAACACCCAATGCAAAATAAAAGAATTTAAAAGTCCATCTATCTATGTATATAACTTTTCCTTTGCTCACCTATTCGAAACTGATTATTGGAGCCTCAAACTCAAATAAGAAGTAAACTGAAAAAAAAAAAAATGAAGAATTACACTCCCAACAAAAACTGTCATATTGTTCTACTTCTTGAACCGAACCGAACTAATTAACTCGGTTTCTTGAGAAGTCCTTCGACGACTAGGCACGACAAAGAAGCCTATTGCAGTGTAAGCTATGGCATAACACCTACCCCACAGAATTAAAACAAGAAGAGCAGTGATGAAAAACACAGTGACAGCAATGTTTGAACCATGTTTTCGATTGTGTTTCAGCATCCTTGTTCCATTAGCCATTGCCAATGATCGGGTTAAGCAGGGTTCGCAGGATGTGGTTGAAGTCACAGTACCCGTTGAAATAGTACTTAATGTGGTTGAAGTTGAAGATGGTGATGAAGTTGTAGTAAAAATAGAAGAATAGGAAGAATAGTTTGATAAGTTCTTTGAACTTTCTCTTGAGAAATCATCTTTTTTTGTTTTCCTCTTACGGCTCATCTTCTTGCCCTGAAAATAACATTATTTAAAACCTAATCACTTTGAGAACTTCTTTTTATAATGAATATAAATATCACATTAACATAATGAAAAGGAAAATGATATTTTAACACCAATTTTTTGATACCATTTTTATACTGTGTCAAAATGTGATGGGATGATTTCAAATTAAAAAAGAAAAACTTTGGTTTTTTTTTTTCAAATATACTTTTGTTTCAGTTTTTATCAAAATAGTGTCAAAAATTGGTGTCAAAATATCATTTTCCTAATAAAAATAAATATAAATGAGAATAATTATAAAAATATTGATTACTTTTCCAAACTAACATGACCCGTAACCGTAAACATACTTCAATAACCGCATACGAAATTCTGCAAAAATGGAAGGAATGAAGAAAAGACTAACCAATGACGTATGATTGAAAGCCGACATAAGAGCACGACGAAAAGAGAGGTTACTATTATTGTTACCATCATCATTCTTATTTCTGTCCGTCTTTTTCCAGTGACTCGCGTTTCCTTCGCCACCCTTCGCCGCTGTGAAAGCCGACGTCAACACGGTCGGGAACATGTGCTTCTCCGGCACGGCAATGTAAGTGAGAAGCGGGTCCGGTGTTTTGCGTTCCCGCGAAACGACGCCGCTGGGTTTGAAACATCGGAGGAATCGAAACATGTGAACCTTGGGCTTCCTTTTTGGGGGCTCCATGTTGGGAAGACAAGCCTCGAGGAGAACTCTGAGACGATATTGGCGGTTAGAGAAACGGTGTCGTGTTGGCGTTTAGGATTCGACGGTTGAAGGAGAAAAAGAGAAAGATTGTTTGTGTTTGGATTCGGGTGGTGGTGGCCATTAAAAATTGTGAACGTGGGAAAATTTGATACGATACAACGTAAGAAAATGAACGTGAAATGTTGAGTTGCTTGGTTTCTATGTATTACTGTGGATTTGTGTGTATGAATCCTTCCAAAAGAGTTTTCAAAATAAAAACGAAAAGGATGATTAAGGAGAATCAGAGTAAGTATAAAAAAGGGAGAATCAGATTTCGCATGTTAGAATCATTTTACCAAAATTGGGGCACAGAAAATCTAGATATTAGAAATGCCCTAAAAAGAGGGATTTTGGATTTTATCCTTTTTATAGGTAAGACATATTGGCATCACATCAATTGTTCTGTCTTTTTAAAGTGATTGTGATTATTTTTTTAGCATGATATTTTAATTTTTTTTTTTGACAATGTATCAATATTCATATATTTAAAACGGATTAATTATAAATTATTATAATTATAAAATAAATTGTAAAAAACAATTACTAAAGATACATTTTTCTGATTTCAAACATTAGACCATGATATTTTTAAAACCAACAATTTTTTATTTTTCTACTATTTGGTAATAATTTTTTGAATTCTCTACTATTTTGGTAATAGTTTTTTTAATTCTCTAATATTTTGATGTTGTGTTCCATATCTTTAATATTAATAATATTAAAAAAATTGTAAATATATGTAAAGGACCAGTAGAAAATATTAAACAGATAATCTAAATTTTAAATTTTTATATTTGTTTTACTTTTACTGTTCTTTTATTTTTTTTTAATTTTTATAAATATAAAACTTCATTTCTTAATGATATTATCATTAAGAGGGAATTGTGAAGTTATATTAGTAAAGCATTAAGATTTTTTCTTCAAAATATTTAACCTAGTAAAAAACTATTAGGTTTATCCAAACTATTAACAAACGAGTTTAAATTAATCACAAACAAGCAACAAATGATTGTTAGTAAGAGTATCAAATTAATTAAACTTATTCAACAAATAGGAAATAATTTAGGTTGTGATTACAAAAGAAAATTGACAAATACAAAATTATATATTTTCTTTAAGAAAATTCGACTTTAAATTAAATTATTTATTATTTATAAATTATAAATAAACTATACAAATTTAAGTTGAATAAATTCAAAACTGTAGAAATTTAAACAACAACAAAATATCTGTATGAATTTGAAAATATTAATCTTTTAAATGGTAAATATCTTATTACCACACACTACAAAAATATGTAATTTTTCCAGGATTTTTTTTAGTATTACCAGGAGTTTTAGCTCAAAAAAAAACACGTTTCTCGCGGTTCAGATAATCACTGGAAAAATCACCGTTACAAAATTATTGACGGTACTAGTCGGAGTTTTTGGAAAACCGTCCTTATTTCCAGGGGTTTTTGGGAAACCACCCTTATTTCCAGGGGTTTTGGCAAACTGCTAGAACTAACCGAGTTTGGACTAAACCGCTTTTATTTTCACGGGTTTTTGGAAAACCGCCGAAAGTAACCGATGTTTCTGAAAAACCGCAGGAAGTATCTGCGCTTTATCTAAAACTATCGAAAATACTTTCAGATTTTTTTTTAATAAATAAAAAATGAAAATAGGAACAAATAATTTTACCCGTAAAAAAAGTGATTTTTTTACTATTTGATTCTCTTTCCATTTAAACAAGGATATTAAAGTAGTATCTAACGAGACATTTTAAATTATCAGTGGTGTTACACCATATATTTACACGTGGTTATATATAAGTGTATGATAGGGACCGGAGGGTGTCGTATGGTCTGCCTACATACCAACAGAACCAATCAAAGACCAGTCGACTGCCCATCACGTGACCGGTAGCTAGGAGCTAGGGTTCACAGAGGGTTGCCACCTTCACGGTAGCAGCGGCGGACCCGCTCGGATCGGACGGGTAGTCACGGCAAACCATGCCCGAAATCGGGCATGAACTTAGTCTATCTCAGCAACCCACAAGAGTCATGGCACCGGACGGAAATTAACAGCGACCGGTCGTGTCTGCATGACTTTTTAGGCCATTACGACATCGCAAACCAAGGTGCCGGATAAGAGATAATGGAGCCTGGCCGCCCGATGGATCCATGTTGGGTAGTAGGAAACAAGGTAATTAGATTATGTCAAAACACAATTAGAAGAATTGGGCCACAGATTGGGCCGTGATTAAGGAGTGGGTAATCAAGGGCCTATAATGAACACTATAAATACAAGTTTAAAGGTGGAAGGTAGTTGGTTACATTGAATGCTCATTTATTACTACCAGTTATATCCCATCTTTACTTTTACCCTTTTTATCATACAGACTTGAGCGTCGGAGTGCCTTTAGCAGGTATCCGGCCGGTTTGAACAATAACGTGTGAAACCAAGGCGAGGCCATAGTAGATCGTACACGCGGAGCGTCCGGAGGCTTAGGGAAAGTCGTATTGTAGCGATCAGAAAAGTTCACCCAGAACAATAAGTATATTTTATTTTAAATATGAATAATTTAAAGATTAATGGGACAATAAGTATGCTGCGATCGTGAGCCTGATAATTTATTTACGCCCTGTTTCATCTCACTACATTACATCATAAATCTGATCAAAACTTTTAGAGTGAATTTTGCATACAAATATCATGCTATGAAGTCATAATGATCAAATTATGATCAATATGTCATCATCAATCTCTTTAAAACAAGGAAATAAAAGAATGTTGAATGAATTGGAAGATTCTAAAGGTATTTTCTCCTAACCACAATGGAGATATTGGGGATATTTTATGAAAAGCATAAGCAAAAGTTTAAGCCTTGCCATGTGTGACGATATTGACTGGCCAACGACATAATTTCTACAGTTGTTCATTTTCATACATCGCGGTCGTTCATATGGTTTTCAAAAGGTGCGTTGGAACTAATCCAATGAATAGGAAAGGTCCTCAAAATATTAATTTTTATATTTAAAAAAAATATTTAAGGAAATATTCTCTACTTATCTCAATTTAGTTGTTGCTTCAAAACTTCTTTCCATTCAAATTTAAAGTTCCAATTAGGGATGGCAAAAACATCTACACTCACGGATATCCGCGGATAAAATCCGTGACAGATAGTTGATATCTGCGGATATTTACTATTCGAAACCCGCAGGGTGCGGGTATTATACTATCCGTACCCACAGATATTCGCTACCCGCAAAAAATAAAAATTTAATTTTTATTTTATTAAGTTAAATTTAATTAAAATTAACATTAATTTATATTTTACAAGGTTAAATTTAATTAAAATTTTAATATATGAAGTATACAGATCGAAATTAATTGTCATTTATGGACAATTAACAAATATTAATAGTAGAGTTGTCAAAATGGATCACAGCCTGCGAGCTAACCTGGCCCACCACGGGTTTGAACCGGGTTGGGTTTGAAAAAATTGTATTTTTTTTATGCGGGTCAAATTTCAACCCGGCTCATTTAAACCCGGCTCATTCGAGTTGAACCCGTGGTGGGCCGGGTTGACCCACCAACCCACCTACCTAATTTTATTTTATTAATATTTAATTTTAATTTAATAAAAAAATATTGATTTTTTTTTGCTTGAAAAAATTATTTAGGTTCTCTATTTTCAAAATTAATTAAACATCCATGTGTTGGAAGTGAAAATTGGGAGTGCAATTTGTTTAGGTTTGAATTATAGAAACTTTGTAATTTTTTTATTTTAAAGAAATTGTAATTAAGTGGGCCAATGAGCCAACTTGTTTACCCACCAACCCCTGGTGGGTCGGGCTGGGTCTGAATTTTTCTGACTCGATAATAAACGAGCCGGGTTGGGTTGGCTCACTAAGTGACCAACCCGTGGTGGGCCGGACCGGGTCGAGCCGGGTTACCCGTTTTGACAACTCTAATTAATAGGTCAGATTGTCTCACTCTTTATAAAATATACTATTGATTATTGATTATTGGGTTTGATTGCCTAAAAATATATTGCACTAATTAATAGGTCAAATTTCTTACTCTTTACAAAATATATGGTATTAATTACTGATTATTAGGTTTGATTGCTTAAAAATATATTGCACTAATGGTTAATCGATGGGTTTTTCTGCCATAGGCTTTGTAAATATACAATTAATATCTAGGTACAATCTTCGTCTTCTATCCTAATAAAATTTATTTAGACTTTTTTATATCTTGATATATTATATTTTATATATCTTTTTGTAATTTTATTTAAATTTTATTTTAATAATTTATAAAAATATATTTTTTTATATATTTGCGGGTATCCGCGGGTTTTAAAATATTCGCAGATATTTTTTAAGCATGTATCCATGCGGATAGCGAGTGGGATAGCAGGTAGATTTTTTTTTTGTCGAGTCGGGTTACGATCGACTCATTGTCATCCCTAGTTCCAATGAATAAATGTTTAATTTTATTAAAACTAAGAATTTTAACCATCAACAATTATAATAACACCCCAATAATCTTTAAGCTCGCATAGAAGGTTTCCTCTTTTTCATTTTTAGAATATCATAGTTTTGGATTTCTAAAAAAAAGAAAAACATTTTTCTTTTCCCTCTCTATGCTGAAAGTGGTATTTTTTTTATCTCTAAAAAGGCCCCTTAATATATTCAGATATAATATCAATAGTAATACCCGATTTAGGGGAAATTTACCATTGTAGTGGAATCTTATCTTGAAACTACAAGAATGGTGCATAATTTGGCACAACTTCAAAAAGATGAGCTCTGTCATTCAAACACGATTTCACTCTTGATAAGATAAAGTCATGCAAAAATGTGACGTGTTTTGTATTATATTGCAACGACTTCAGTTCATTGACTTCTGTACTAAAATGAATGAAAGTGGTGTCATAATGTGATGATTAGAGTCCTATAATGAAATGAATTAAAGTTTTGTGTAACATGCACAAAAGAGAATGGGCAAAAAAGGAATGCACACCTAAAATGGGTAAATTGACAGAAAAGTCTGGTAACAGAGAAATTATTAGAAAGAGCACGTGTCCAACCAAGAGAAGCACCTATTTGAAGGATTACGTGTGAGCAAAAGAAGGCAGGCATATGGTATGAAATTCCCTGAATCTTCTCTCTATCGGTGCTATCATCTCTATTTCTCTATTAATTCTGGGTTTCTTCTCTGTCAGGTGGAATCCTATTATATTCCAGCTCGGGCATCATTATACACTATATTCTACACTATTTTATTAGTGCTATAGTATTTCAGTTGTATTTTGCAGTTGAATATACATACATTTCATACTTCTATATTATACTCTGTCACTTCCAGTGCTTAAAATAAAATCAGTTACATTTGGTGCTTTCATTTCATTGCTCTTCATGGCTGAAGCAATAAGGTTGTAGGATGTTCAAGCTGAACTAAAAAGTGAGATTCAAAGACTATTGGAAAGATTCAAGAACTTTTGGTATTAAGAATAATATACGCTCATTATATTTTTCTAAGCTATTTTCTTTGAATTTCATATGTGAAAAGATTTTTTATAAATTTTCAGAAATTCATTGCAATGTTTATATATTCTCTGTATAAAAGTAATTTTCAGTCTACTATCGATATCAAGAATGATTAAATTCGTCTAATAAGTTGATTAGTGTTATAAATTAAGAATGGTTAAATTTGTATTATTGGAACCTCTTAATATATTATTGAGAGAGGATTTGATGTGGTTCAAATTAAGTAAATCAATATAAAAGTAAAGTCTGATTTATTGTATTTGTTTTCAAACAATATTTTCCATTCAAACACTATTTTAACCAAGTGTTAAACTACTGTGCAGAACTAATAAGTAATCACTATTTGCGAAAAAAAAAAAATAAAATACTATTCAAACCTCTTTTTCTAATATTTTTCTGTATTTCATATATTCACAATATGTTGTGGCTTGATAGTTTTTCATCACATTTCCAAGATCATCTAATATCTACAAAGCATGTAGTAGACGACACACATCTTGTATTGTCAGTGGTGAATACTCTCCCTAGCACATGTATTACAAGTATATACATAAAAAAAAAAAATCTATATCAAAATAGAAATTAAATTTAAAATTAATAGAAAACTACATTGATAATATATATATATATATATATATATATATATATATATATATATATATATATATATAATATTTTGTAGTACATTTTAGCAACCATTATTTTACATCATTTAATTTTAATTTATTTCAATTATTTTTTATTGTACTTCCTTTTTTAATTAATTTAGTTTTACAGTTTTTAATTGTTTTATTTTATTTTCATATAAAGTATAATATATAAAAAAAATGATTTTTATAATTTACAAAATTTATTATTTTACAATAATTTTAATTTAACTTTTATGATTTTTTATAATTTAATGAACAAATATAAAATCATAAATATTTTATCAAATAATTATTCTATGAAAAAATCAAAATGATTTTAAATATTTTAATTATTTATAAAATATTGAAATCAGTTTTAATTTATTTATAATTAATGTTTAAAAATAATTTTAAACAAATACCATAGACTTTCCTGTTTATTATAAATTACTCAAGATTGTAATTTATAGAGGTAACTTGTTATTTTCTTTTTTTTTTAAGTTTGTAGAATTTATTTTAAATTTATTATATTTTAGGTTTGTGTAATAAATTGTTATTTGCTTTGTCTTAAGTTCGCTGGGAGATTTTGTTTTGGATGAGTTGTAATAACACTATCCAATGGAATGGGATATGGTTGACAAGTGGCAGCATCCCAGTGGTGGACACTATTGATGCACATTTCAGGGATCAGATAATTCGCTAAACTAAACATTCATCTTCATTCAAAGCCTCTCACTGCTCTGTTGCTCGTCCTTTTGCAAAGCTTCAGATCATCAAAGGTAGAGAGACAACCTACGTCACAGAACACACACAAGAACATGGCATCAGCAGCATCTGGGTTTGTGTTGTCTCTTAATGTTGCAGCTGGCACCACAAACTCATCATCCCCTTCAAGGGTCATGTTCCCCTCAAAGAACAATGGTTCTTCTAGGCTTGTTGTGAGGGCTTCAGATGAGGCTGCACCCGCACCTGCCACCGCCACTCCGCCACCTGAAGCTGAAGCAAAGCCAAAGCCACCACCTATTGGCCCCAAGAGAGGTGCTAAGGTCAGTTACCCCCACAATTCAACTTTTTTATAGTTATGTTATTGCTCATGTTGTGCTGAGCCTGGTAAAGTTATTGAATTGGTTCCAGAGAATGTTTCTTATTTTCACCAATATCTATAAACTTGTCGACATCCTATTTCCATTTTCTTTCTTGCTAGCAAACTATAAACTGGTCTGTGTAATCTGGTTCAATTGTAAGCTTATGTATTGCATCTCTGACCCTAAGTGTATAGATGTTCTTGTTACAAATATATATGATGAGAAGGGTAATTCTGGAGGAACATGGTAGCACCCTATTCTTGAGCATAAGAAATGAGATCTTCACAATTCTATAACTTTCAGTAAATTTTCTGTTGGGAACAAGGACAGTGAATGAATCTTGGTAGTTGTATTCATTGGAGACTGTGTCATTAATCAAATAGTTTTAAAGTTGAAATTTGTGTTGACCAAGTTGTGAAGCAAGAGGGTTAATTTATAATTTTTGTTTGCAATCAACAGGTGAAGATTCTTAGGAAGGAATCGTATTGGTACAAAGGAACTGGATCAGTTGTTGCTGTTGATCAGGTTTGTGCTACTAAAGTCTCTATAAGAGAGTGATTCCCTATCAAATTTGTAGCATTTCATGCATTATGCAAACCCAATTCATATTTGATTGGTGTGTGCTTGTTGTGCAGGACCCCAAGACTCGCTACCCTGTTGTGGTTCGATTCAACAAAGTGAACTATGCCAATGTATCAACAAACAACTATGCTTTGGATGAGATCGTGGAAGTTGAATGAGTCCAATTTAATTGTAATTTTGATGCCTGTCTTGTTATCGCTGTTACTAGTCTAAGGTCTTATCATGTCACAAAACAAAAGAATCTGTATCATATGCTCTCTCATATCTACCCCTTGATCTCTATCTGTGAACAACATTCTATGTGCAGCTGCTCTTAATCTTCCACTACCCAGATTCTTATTTTATTGAATCAGCAACTAGTTTTGTTGGAGCCATCGCTTTATAGCCACATTACAACTACTAAATTTGGCTTAAGAATGAGAGTGTGTTAGAAATCTCACGTCGACTAAAGATAAGATCAATTCATAATATATAAGTCGGTGCAAACCTTACTTAATAAGTTGATTTTGTGAGATTGAATTAGGTTTAAAATCTACTTCTAACAAATGGATTACTTACTAACCATGTACTTGGTTTTTAGTAGAGTGAATGAAATATTTGGTGAGTGATGCCCTAAAGTAAAACATTTATTAGAGGGACCTTGGCTTTTGATGAAAGCATAAAAGTGAAGAAGAATTAGTTTAAGTAGTAAAGTTGTGAGAGAGGGGATGTAGATTCAACTCTTCCACTTATACATGGCAGATATAAGTTTAGTTTGATGAGTTTGAAAGACTCGGTGAGAGAAATTGTAGGATCAATTCTCCACTAACAACTAATATTGCCGACAAAAAAAATTGGAAAATGTTTCTTTGACAATGTTGGGGTATTTTTGGAAGGGTGGAAAGAGAAAGACTCAACTGTTTTCCTTGAACTTTTTCTCATATTCTCTTCTCATTTTCCTTTTTTTTTGTTCATCTCTTTGGCATCCACCATTGTTGCTCGTCAAAGGTTGAGACTTTTGTAAGGTTGGGGTTTTTCGTCTTCTCACACTGTCTTTCCCGGACTCTATGACAGAGTAAAGGTTTCGAAGGTTGTGGCTTTTGGCATTGACCGAGTAAAGAAATATGTATGCAATTGGATCCTCGACAACGAAAACATTAGAAGATTGTAAGCACTACAGGAATTTCGATTGTTATAGGATTTGTTTCATTTGTAGAGTTTTTCTTTGGATGTAGACAAAGATGGATTTTTGTCTCTGTAAGAAACAATAATATTTATTTATAGATTCTTATTGCAATATAATGTTAGCTTTTATAGAGTGCCCAAACATGACTTTCCAGCCTCTCCTCACACTTAAACACTAAAAATAAGTGTCAACCATTGGATAAATGTCAAAAACTTAAAAATATTGACTATGGTGAGTTAAGTTACCATAGTTGGCTCCTACAGTACAAGTTTTTGTACAAAACCCCAATTTTTTTCATGAAATCATTTATGAGCTAGTTGTAATTTATTACCAATGTTTTTTTGGCCTGCAATAGTGTAATCGATTACCACTTGATTACCAAGGCATAAATTGAAAGTTCTTTGAGTCTAGATTCCAACAAAACAAGAATCAACTCATTTGGAGTTCGGTGGAGAAAGTTATGAGCAAAACAACCAGCAAATGTCAAAGTTGGCAAGAATATATAAAGCGTTAACTTTAAGGAATAAACTGAATCTACTCAGATATCCAAAAATTAGAAATTAGTAGTCATTGGAAAGGTTTTTTATTATAGTTTGAAATAAAAAAAAAAAAAGGAATCACATTGTTCCCTTGGGTTTGGAATGATGTCACTAGGGAATGTTCTAGGAGATCTCTCTAAGAGTTGTCTTGAAAGTTGACCAATTTGGTTCTCCAAATTTCTGATTGAAGCCTCCTGGTTCTTGAAGTTAGTCCATGTCTCATTCATGAAATTAGAAGTCTGCTCCACAAAGGTAGAAGTTTGCATAGTTAGCTTCTCTAATGCATTCTCCAACGTAGACATTGACCAAATAAAACTATTTATTATGAAACTTCTACAAATAGTCCCACATATTTCTAATAATGTATTATATGTGTTTCGGATATGGGATCCAAGATCAGAGACACTCCTAACCATTATTTATGTGTGTTTTCAAAGATCTTCTACAATTTTATACCGATCGATTGCGATCTGCAGATTAGTACTTTGATACTCAAGTCAACAAAGTTACAATAGATTCAGTGTAAATATGATTATCTGAAAAAATAAATACATGGTTATATTTATAGGTACTAAACCCAATAATGGGCATTAAGTGACTTTGATTAAAATGACCACCATATTATTCTTGGTTAATAAGGATGAAGACCTGTACCAAAATCATCCCGAAACTTTAATATAAGTATCTCAAAAAAAATTAATCACTGACAAAGCTCCAAAATAAGAGTTGTAAGAGATAACTTACTCTTTTTTCGAATTGTTTAGGATCAACACCAATAATCTAATCTAATGTGAAATTGAATCACTAAGGAGTTATGTTCATTTATACATTTTTTATTGATCAATTCTTGAAAAATGGCTTCACCATCCTGGAAATCAAGAGTCTGATTAAAATTACACAGAGAAATAATAAAAAGGAACACTTGATAAATATATTATGAATGGTTGCACACCATAACTATAAAACAACAATTAAGCTTGAACAATAATATCATTTTTTTTTAGGATATATAATTTAATGTAACAAAAAGAAATATCATTCATGGTCAAAACGTTCAATTAAAGTACAAAATCATTTAAAATTTAACTTTGAATATTTCGTCGAATTTGAATGTGGTTCTGTCTGAGTACTTATATTTCTTCATTGGTCATTATAAGAATAAAACTTTCTAGATTAGTCATTCTCCCTCCTTTTCGATCAGCTCTATACCCTGATACTCCTTCATGCTTTTTGCTATATTATTATTCATATAAAACAAAAATCTCATCATATCCGTATAATCTTTTAACCTTTAAGCAATAAGACTTCCATTAAGTTGCTATATGAGAACTTTGTGTTTATCCTCAAATATTTCCTCCTCTGTGTCGCTTCTTAAGTAAAAGTGTTTTTGGTACGAGGCTTTCAATATACTATGAAAAATAACATGTTTCAAGATAATTATAGTTTAATTTTGAATAATGAAAAGCTCTACCTATTTGTTTCAAGGTATTTGTTTATGTATATATACCTCAAACCACTTTTTATCCCACATCATTTGCAAGGCAAAACCAGCTATCTTATATTATTTATTAGGATAATGATATTTAGACAACATTTTTTTGACAACATTTAAACATTGATTACGTGTCAATCTGTGATTGGTAAAAAATTACTCCACAATCAATAATAATAATCATAAACATTATTGTGGAGTAATTTTTGACACGTAAATGTTCAAATGTTGTCAAAAAAATGTTGTCTAAATATCATTATCCTATTTATTATTATTATTATTATTATTACAAATTTATTAAATATAGAAGCAACAGCAGAGCATAAATACCATATGGTTAAAACAACATTCTCCATCACAACCCTTATGCATCTTCACTTGTATGAATTTTACTCCTAGAAGGGGTCCCAAAGAAAAAGCCTTGAGCTCCTCTGTGTCCTTTAACTGTTCCCATATCTTCATATATATATATATATATATATATATATATATATATATATATATATATATATATATATATATATATATATATATAT